>NC_083574.1:6536920-6689420 GCF_027579695.1 Neoarius graeffei
GATTTTGAGCCAGTAAGATTTGTGATCTGATTATTTTTAAACTTTTAGTCAAGAGGGTCTTTTGTATTGTTTATGGTTCTGGATTTCTGAAGAGGTTCTAGTGCCGTGGAAGGGAAACAATCTGTCGATGGTTCTGTAGAGAACCTTATTTTTATTTAGACTCCTGGATGAAACCAAAGTCTTTTTTTATTTTATTTTATAGCGTTGACCTTTAACATTGTTATTGGAAGGCTGGTTTTAGGATTTGTGGTTGGAGTGAAGCTCTAGATGTGTGTGTATGTGTGTGTATGGGCGGGGTTATGGGTGCTTCACACACACACACACACACACACACACACACACACACACACACACACACACACACACACACATCTCTGTCTCTCTCTTGGTCTGATGAGGTTGGTAACCAGGTCATTTGGCAGATCGTCACTTTGCTACCCTTGTTGCCCTTTCACCCACACTGCTACGCTAAATAGCCATAATTGATGCATCTGTCTGTCACTGCGCAGCATATGATTTAGTCATGAGCTCCTGTTTCATCTCCGCGAGATTGGAATAGACCAAAAACAAGCTCCGATTACACCAAACTCACAGCTACTATCAAACTCCCAGCTCTCCAAATCTCCTGCCCTGACTGCTGATCATCCAGCTTAAAAAAAATCACTGCAAATCCTCAACGAATCCTCAACGCTGTTTTAATCAACATCACGAAACCCCTCAGGAGAGAGATCCACCATGCGACGTTTAAAACCCATGTTCGGCTTTTCCATTATCGCAGGCGTTCAGCAATAAAACGTTCCAGACGATCTGCTTCCATATATAGTGTTCGATTGAACGTGAGGAATTCCAGCACTTTTACAGCATGCCTGTGTTCTTACTGGTGTGTCATAAAATGAAAGGATGAGCTTGTCAGGTTTTTACGCACCACAAAGCAGGCCCTTTTTATGAGAGAGAGAGAGAGAGAGAGAGAGAATGAGAGAGAGAGAGAATTCACTTGATTGTGTAAAGCACTGAGATTCTACCGTAGTAAAGACGCTCTAAAAAGAAAAACACATCGTCTGGTTCTGGCTGTCATCAGCGTGTAAGCAGACACAGGGGTCTTATCACTGCACCGGGTGTCACTCACAAATCAGCCTGTACATGTCCTGGCCCTGTCTCCCACGCACACACACACACACACACACACACACACACACACACACACACATCTATACACACAGAGTCCAGACATCACCCACGTGGCTGGAGCAGGAGAACTAATAAACACTGAGAAGGGGAGATCCTCTGTTAGTGAAATCCACATGCGTGCACACACACACACACACACACACACACACACACACACACACACACACGAGCATGTGCTGATGTTTAAAGCTTAAATAAATAAAATCAAAATTCAAATATATGTGAATCCCATGGTCCAGTAATTGGACTCATCCAGATCTCTGATAGGATAAAACCTCAGTAGATCATATATAATATTTTTATCCATCCCAATGTTCTTGTCAACTCTGTTAACTCTGTTATAAAACTGCATAAAATCCACAAAGACTTTTAATAATGTGCACGACACCTGCACCGAGTCATGTCACTTCCTCTGGCGGGAAATTTCAGAAAGGCAGTGAGTGAGGTATGTTGTGTTTCTTCTGTCATTAACTTGAACAAAATGTTGAGGATTTTACACCAACGGGAGATTAATTATTCGTCAACTCTGTTATCGTTATACTGGAGTGACTCTGTTGCTCTTTTTTTTTTTAAACTATAATATAATTAAAACCCATAAAATTCTGTTTTCATACGTGCCGTGTGCTAGCTGCTTTGTGGTTGGCGTGTAGAGTTAAGACATGAAATGGTGGGGAAAGGTCAACTCTGTTATCATCAATTCAAGAGAACAAGTTTAATAAACGTTACAGTAAGGATCAGATTGAACATCATTTTTCTCCAACCGATTAAATAATTATGTAAGTAATAGTTACATATGTAAATAAGTTATTAGTAAGTCAGTAAGTATGAAGTGATTAATTAAGGAAGTCAGTAATAACTGAGTGAATCAGTAAATAGTAACTAAGTGAAAAGTAAGTAAACAAGTAAGTTGTAATTGAATATATTGAAAGTAACTAGGAAGTAAATAACTAAGCAATCAAGCACATATGGAGCTAATAACTAACTAATTAAGTCAGTAATAAGCAAATTCGTAAATAAGTAGACAAGATGAGTAATAATTAATAAGAAAGTTAGTAGGGAAGCAAGCAAATAAATAAGCATGAAGTAAATAAATAATTATGCAAGTAACAGTTAAGTCAATCAGTCATTAGTCATAAGTAATAAGCAAGTTATTAGTAAGTAAGGAAGAAGTAATTAAATAATTAAGCAAGTAAATAATATATAAGTGAAGATTTAGAAAGACAAAGTGTGATAAAAAAAATTAAGGAAAAGTGTGTGACATTTCAAATGCTTTCTGTTTAGCATTATGCTAATCTATTGTATATGTTTAGCATTATGCTAACCTATTTTTATATGTTTAGACACTGTTTTAGCTTCCAAACACTTGCTTGATAATGGTGTCCAAGAGGCACTGAAATGTCGCACTCTTTTCCTGAATTTTTAGTAAAGTAAATAATAATGGAGTAAATACATACATAAGTAGAAAGTAACGAAGTTAAAAGTAAGTAAATGAGTACAATGTAATTAAATAAGATAAAAATAAGTTAAAATTAAGTCAGTTGACAGTAAGTAAGTAAGTAGTTAGTAAATAACTAAACAATTAAGCAAATATGGAACTAGAAAGAAATTAAGTCAGTAATAAGCAAATTCGTAAGTAAGTAAGTAGGCAATAGGTAAGTAATAATTACGATGAAAGTTAGTAGGTAAGCAAGCAAATAAATGAGTATTAAGTAAATAAGTAATTATGTAAGTAACAATTAAGTAAATAACTAAGTCACAAGTAATTAAGTAACAAGCATGTTATTAGTAAGTCAGTAAGAAGTAATTAAATAATTAAGTACGTAAATAATAATTGAGTAAATACGTCAGTAAGTAGCAAGTAACTAAGCTAAAAGTAAGTAAATAAGTAGATTGTAATTGAATAAGATAAGAAAAATAAGTTAAAATTAACTCAGTTGACAGTAAGTAGTTAGTAAATGGAAGTACGTAACAAGAAATTAAGTCAGTAATCAGCAAATTCTTAAGTAAGTCAGTAAGTAAGTAAGTAAGTAAGCAATAGGTAAGTAATAATTATTATTAAAGTTAGTAGGTAAGCAAGCAAATAAATAAGTATGAAGTAAATAAATAATTATGCAAGTAACAGTTAAGTCAATAACTAAGTCGTAAGTCACAAGTAATTAAGTAACAAGCAAGTTATTAGTAAGTCAGTAACAAGTAATTAAATAATTAAGCAAGTAAATAATAATTGAAGTAGCAAGTAACCAAGTTAAAAGTAAGTAAATAAGTAGATTGAATAAGATAAAAATAAGTTAAAATTAAGTCAGTTGACAGTAAATAGTTAGTAAATGGAAGTAACAAGAAATTAAGTCAGTAATAAGCAAATTGCTAAATAAGTAAGTAGGCAATAGGTACAGTAAATAGCAATTAATAAGAAAGTTAGTAGGTAAGGAAGCACGTAAATAAGTATGAAGTAATTAAATAATTAACAAAGTGATTATGTAATTAAATAATTACTCAAGTAATAATTTAGTAAACAACTAAGCTGTAAGTAATTAATTAATAAGTAACTAGTTTAAGTAATTAGCTCAGAAATATGTAATAGGTGAGTACGTTAGGATGAACTTACTTATCTTTGTACATTTTAACTCGGAAAACTTATTAAAAGACTTTATTTGTACACAGTGGGGGTTTGTTTAGAAGGTAATCTCCTGTCTTTGCTTGGTATCCTGTACAAGTTGGTTAATGTTACAGCGAAGCATTATAACATCGAATCAAATCTCCTGACTGACTTCTAATATCACCAACTTCTCACCGGTTAAACGTGTTACGTTTCTTTTTCATTTTGCAGCTCATCATAAAGTACATTACATTACATTACATTACATTACAGGCATTGAGCAGACGCTCTTCTTCAGAGTGACATACAACATACCCCGAGCAGCCTTGGGAGCAGATGGGGGTTAGGTTCCTTGCTCAAGGGCACTTCAGCCATTCCTGCTGGTCCAGGGAATTGAACTGGTAACCATTAGACCAAAGTATGAAATCAATTCTCAAGCTTACATGTTGCTCAAATAATTATGGCTCTACAACCCTGGAATATGACGTCAACACAGTCAAAATAATCGTGCTATTCATCAAATTCCCCAGTTTCGAGATTGATTTGCATCACTGTGGATTGTGAATGAAAATCGCTAGCTTGTGAAAATTTGCTGACACACAAAAAAGTGCAGAAAATTTTCATACAAAAAAATAAAGGCTCCAGTTTTGCAAGCATAAGACCTTGTGGAACCACATTCAATATATACTTGTAAACAGCGTTTCCATGACAACACAGTCACGTCTCAGTATATCAGGATTAAATTTAAAGAAAAAAAAATTAAAGCTGGTCTAAGTAGTCATTTGAGCCTGGGATTTGAGTAAATCATGTGGATTGTGTGTTATTAGTAAGCACTTATGTGACCTCATCTCTGCCTGCTTGGACCACACTGAACCGCCAGCAGCTTGCCCTCGTCCTCCACAGTTCGGGTGTCGACGTGTGTTTTCGCTTCATACATTACAACAAGATTTCAGCCAGAACAAAGGCTGCCTATCCAGCGCTGTATTTATTATTCATTCATCTATCTCTTCCCTTAATCAGCAGAACAACATGCGCACAAACACACACACACACACACACAGCCGGACATGAATGCTCCTCTAAACGTAACCAGATCCAGCTGCTGGCAGGAGCGGCACGTCAGAGTGAAAGCATTTGCCGAAAATAATGTGTGAAATGATGACGAAGAGGCAAAGGATAAAGACAAACGTTTTATCCTGATTAGCATGAAATACGATCAAGAGCAAGAAATCTAGACATGGTGACGTTAAGGAGGCATTGCTAACACATGATTGTGTGTACTGTGTGTGTGTGTGTGTGGGTGCACTCACAGCCGGATGCTGTACACAAGGTGAACTCCAGCATGTCATAATTTATCTTTGGAGTCAGGTTTAAGAGCTCTGTCCCAGCGCAGGAATCCGTCCATTTCACAACTCTATAACATGACTACGCAGACCTCGCTGACGCTGCCTCTGACCCCTGAGAGAGACAGACAGAGAGAGAGAGGGAGATAGAGGACAAGAGGAGGAGGAACATGTTTAAATCACCTTGTCTGACAGAGACCACCTGGTGCTCAACATCCAGCCTTGCGCTCGTACAGATGTGTTGCAGTGCGACAAACCGTACAGCAAAGAAGACATCGCATTGGCGTGTAAACACAGCGCAGGCTCTTTACTCTGTCATTAATAACCAGGATTCGGCCTGGAATCATCGAAATACATCTGGACTTGGAAACGGTTCATTCCTCTCGAATATCTGGTTCTAGTTTCTGGTTTTACAGATGTTTGGGTGATCGGCTGAAACTTCTTAACACATCATTAAAATCATCTAGCTGAAATTTTACATCAGTTTTGTTTAGTTCAGTGACGGGATATCACAAATAGTCTCGTACTTATGGCATGTGATATGTTAATTATTAAAAGACAGCAATAAAGGATGGCCTAATGAGAAGCATTAGGGAAGCAGCTTTGGGACCAGAAGGTCGCTGGTTTGATTCCCTGGACCAGCAGGAATGGCTGAAGTGGCCTTGAGCAAGGCACCTAACCCCCAACTGCTCCCCAGGCTGCTCGGGGAATGTTGTACGTCGCTCTGGATAAGAGCGTCTGCTAAGTGCCATGTAATGTGTTCAGCAAGACAGCTAGGAACTAGCTAACATTAGCTAGCTGATAAACAAAATGGTGGATATGATGCTGGAGTTTGAAGTTTGGCTGCCTTTGTTGACCAACTTATGATGTGAATTTGAAATAATGCAAGCTAGTTTAATCGCAGTTAACTAGCCGGCTATGATGGATGGATGGATGGATGGATGGATGATGTAATTTGCATATCATGCATATTTATATACTTCTTTTTTTAATAATGGGCAGGGGGGAAAAACAGCATGTTTATTTTGTATTGAATATAGATGGAAAAAGTATTAGTGTGTGTGTGTGTGTGTGTGTGTGTGTGTGTGTGTGTGTGTGTGAGAGCAAGAGAGACAGGAGCCAGTCCGGCGGGACAACCACAGAAATTTGACTCCGTTTCCTGAGTCAGGAAGAAACTCAGCAGTGATTCCAATAGTGTGTGTGTGTGTGTGTGTGTGTGTGCAGCAGTACTCTCTCACACACATCTAAATTTGTTTTGCCTCATTAAAACAGTTGTAATTATTGCAGGTTCAGATGTCCGCTACACTGATGTATAAATATTTGAGGAATATTTGAGGCTTCAGTCAGACTGACAGCAAATCGGATTAAACGCCGCACTTCCTCAAAACTCGTCCAGTCTGACCACCAGCCTCGCTGCGGCTCTGCTTTACATACAACCAGATGCCAATCAGTTGAATTTGAGTAGCTAAGGTGCTTAATATCCATGACAAGATCTCTTCATCCAAACACATCCAAATGGAAGCGTATGACTGATCCCTCACCGCGTCCCGTCTCCTCCAATCCAATCCACAATCACGTGGATATCAGGATCAATAAAAATATAAACGTGTACAAGTAAACGTGATGTACAGTATTACAGGAGCTCGTCTTTT
This sequence comes from Neoarius graeffei, assembly GCF_027579695.1. Lineage (NCBI taxonomy): Eukaryota > Metazoa > Chordata > Actinopteri > Siluriformes > Ariidae > Neoarius > Neoarius graeffei. The sequence goes on from NC_083574.1 coordinate 6,543,700, forward strand.
GAATCAAGTTCTAATAGCAGTAGTACGTATAAAAACACACTTTATGTCTTCTGTGTGTATGAAGATATGTTCTGGTGGAGAAAAACAACTCATCATGTTACGACGTGACAAAGTTGTATAAAAATTAAAGAGGTGAAGGTTAGGAATGATGTTACTTCAGAATTCTTGCTTTACTTCCAGCGTCGTCCCAGGCAACAGCCTGCCAGAGACGCTCTTCGAAGTCTAGTGTGTTTCTTTTTTACTTTTATTTAGATTTGAAGGAGAACTGAAGTCATTTTTAAACTTGCTTTATTTCTTAATTAACATGTTACTCAATTACATTTTCAGTTTTAGTAACCTTATATCGTGACTTGTATTGGCAACTAATTGAAATTAAATATCTCATCTCATCTCATTATCTCTAGCCGCTTTATCCTGTTCTACAGGGCCGCAGGCGAGCTGGAGCCTATCCCAGCTGACTACGGGCGAAAGGCGGGGTACACCCTGGACAAGTCGCCAGGTCATCACAGGGCTGACACATAGACACAGACAACCATTCACACTCACATTCACACCTACGGTCAATTTAGAGTCACCAGTTAACCTAACCTGCATGTCTTTGGACTGTGGGGGAAACCGGAGCACCCGGAGGAAACCCACGTGGACACGGGGAGAACATGCAAACTCCGCACAGAAAGGCCCTCGCCGGCCACGGGGCTCGAACCTGGACCTTCTTGCTGTGAGGTGACAGCGCTAACCACTACACCACCGTGCCGCTGAAATTAAATATTATACTTTTTTATTTTTTATTTTTTTTGTTGTTATTTCCGTTTCCGGTTGAGAGTACGTTGTGCGCGTTCTGGCTGCCGCTTCTCACCGGAGCTTTTTTTTTGTTTTATTTTATTTCTTTTTCTATTTTTTTTTCTGTGTGTTTGTGTAGTTTGATGTTTGTTTGAGTGTTTTCTCCACCGGTTGTGGTGTAGCTCCGGACCTAGTTTTGGGCGTCGGTTCCCTCCAGGCCTTGGTTCGCCGTGGGTGATGCCTGCGCTCCCAGCTGTGGACTGCAGTGAGCTCGTTGCTCATTTTACCGGTACATCATGGTTGTCCAGCGCTCTGTGCTTTAACGCTTGGCGTGATGTTCCGAGCGATGTTGCTTGGTGGTGTCGCGGCGGCTGTGCAGGCGGTTTGTGACACACCAGCACTTTGCGACACACCAGCGCTTTGCGTGGCGGAGCTTCTCTGCTCGCTTTGTGGATCCACGGTGTGGTGTTTCAAGCAATGTTGCTGACGGCATCGCGGCGGTGGTGCTGGAAATGTGGGACTTATTTTCGTGCACCTTTTGGTGGGACTGTGGCTGCTACACCATGGGAATTACATCCTGACCCTACTTGGTGGACTTTTTACTTTTTATTTTTTATTTATTTTTTTCTTATTATATTTTTTATTTATTTTTTTTTCTTTGTCTACTATTGTAAAGCATCCTTGGGTTTCTTGAAAGGTGCTATATAAATTTCAATTATTATTATTATTATTATTATTATTATTATTATTATTATTATTATCGGCCTATTCGGTTTTTAGCTGTGTTGAATTTAGTTCGTTTGGTCCACGGCAGGCGTCGCTTATCCGCGCGATCTTCACGAGACTTGTGCGAGACTTCGAAAGGTGAAGTGTCAGCCAGGTGTCAGTGCCACCATTTTGAAAACTGTTTTCCAAACGAAGTATTGCACAAAAACAAGTTTAAATGACGATTACTGCCTACTTTTTTCAAACTTTCCTGATTGCTATCAAAACAAACAAAACTTCCGGCTTCAGCATTTGAAAGAGGGCGCGCGCGTCTTTTGACAGCGTTGGCAGATGTTGGTCACTTTGATTTCCACTGTACGTTTTACTTCCGTCCTACGATGTCTCGCACAGGTCTCAACGGATCTCGTTTATAGACATTGCTTTGACATATGGACTGATATATTACAGAGCATATTTCAAACACTCATAACTTGCTATAGCAGCGACAAAATAGCGATCAAAAATACATTCCGATATTTAATAAACTGAGATAAATAGAATTTTGATAATAAAAAAAATTGCCTTCAGTTCTCCTTTGAGTACTTATGATGTAACTACGTTTTTGGTTTTCAAGAATTTCCCTTGGGATTAATCAAGTTTTATCTTATCTTAAAAAGAATTGTCCACTTGTTTCTGACTTTCTACCATATGTTTACAACCCCAATTCCAAAAATGTCAGGACTTTGTGTAAAATGTAAATAAAAACAGAATGCAGTGATTTGCAAATCTCATAAACCCATAAATTCTTTTCACAATAGAACATCAACAACATATCAAATGTTTAAATTGAGACATTTTACTTTTTCATAAGAAAAATTAGCTCATTATCCCCAGCTGGCCGAAAGGCCTGAAGGGGGATTATGTCGTGGCAATGTCCATCTATCTGTCCATCCATCCGTCTGTCCCAGGACAGGTACTCACCTTTTGAAATCAACTCCTCTCACAATTTTTGGAAGAATTTCACGAAACTTGACAGGATTCTTTATTATATGTCAGTAATACACATATTGCAATTTCATTTTACCAGAGTTATGGCCCTTAATTACTAAACTTGTACTTTGACAATTTCATGAGGGTGTATTAAGCTCTTATAGCTTAGATATAGTTGCCAGTGGGGGATATTGTGCTCTCAGAGCACTCTTGTTTTGAATTTGATGGCAGCAACGAGGCTCAAAATAGTTGGCGCAGGGGCAACAAAAGGCTGGAAAAGTCAGTGGTACTAAAAAGAATCAGCTAGAGGAACATTTTGCAACTAATTTGGGTAATTGGCAACAGGTCATTAGCATGACTGGGTATAAAAAGAGCATCTTAGAGAAGCGGAGTCTCTCAGAAATAAAGATGGGTAGAGATTCACCAATCTGCGAAAAACTGCGTCTACAAATTGTGGAATAATTTCAGAATAATGTTCCTCAGTGTACAATGGTGAAGACTTTGAATATCTCATCATCTACAGTACATTAGGCCATGGGGGAAGCCATGGTTTAATGGTTAGCGAAGCAGCTCTGGGACCAAAAGGTCACTGGTTCAACTCCCCAGACCAGCAGGAATAGATGAAGTGCCCTTGAGCAAGGCACAGAACCCCCAACTGCTCCCCAGGCTGCTCTGGGTATGGTGTACCTCGGTCTGGATAAGAGCATCTGCTAAATGCCTGTCATGTAATGTAATTAATGTAATATAATGTAATCAAAAGATTCAGAAAATGTGGAGAAATCTCTGGAGAGATTCTGAGAATCTGGAGAAATCTCTGTACACAAGGAACAAGGCTGAAAATCAACAGTGGATGCCCATGATCTTCAGGCCCTCAGGTCTAAAAGCAGAAGTCATGGAAATCATTGCATGGGCTCAGGAACACTTCGAGAAACCGTCATCTGTGAACACAGTTCGCCGTGCCATCCATAAATGCAAGTTCAAGCTCTAGCATGCAAAGAAGCAGCCATATGTGAACATGATCCAGAAACGCTGTCATCTTCTCTGGGCCAAAGCTCATTTAAAATGGACTGAGGTGAAGGGGGAAACTGTTTTGTGGTTGGATAAATTGAAATTTGAAATTCTTTTTGGAAACCATGGACACTGTTGACCAGACTAAACAGGAGAGGGGCCATCTGCCTTGTTATCAGTGCACAGTTCAAAAGCCAGCATCTCTGATGGTATGAGGGTGAATTACTGCCTATGGCATGGACAGCTTGCACATCTGGGAAGGCATCATCAATGCTGAAAGGTATATACAGGTTTTAGAGCAACATATGCTCCGATCCAGATGACATCTTTTTCCAGGAAGAAAAATGTCAAACTGCATACTGCATCTATTACAACAGCATGGCCTCGTAGTAGGAGAGTACAGGTGCTAAACTGGCCTGCCTGCAGTCCAGACCTTTCACCAATTTAAAACATTTGGTGCATTATGAAATGAAAAATATGACAAAGAAGACCCTGAACTGCTGAGGAGGTAGAATCCTATATCAGGCAAGAATGGGACAATATTCCTCTCCCAAAACTCCAGCAACTGGTCTCCTCAATTCCCAGACGTTTACGGACTGTTATTAAAAGAAGACAGGATGCTACACAGTGGTAAACATGGCCCTGTCCTAACTTTTTTGAGATGTGTTGCTGACATCAAATTCAAAATTACCTTATTTTTTTTCTTAAAGTGGTACATTTTCTGAGTTTAAACATTTCATTTGTTGTCTATGTTCTATCATGAAAAATATATGGGTTTATGGGATTTGCAAATCATTACATTCTGTTTTTATTTACCTTTTACACAGCATCCTTTTTTTTTGAATTGGGGTTGTAGATCTCGGACTCATTTTAAAAGATATAACTCATGCTGAAAGATTAATTATGCATGCAGGAGTGAAGGAGATAAATGAAGATAATCTAGATAATAAACTGTGAAGCTTAGTGTCTTGAGTCTGCATTATACGTACTACTACAAAACAACGTTCCACACATTTCCAGGCATAGTCTGAGATTCAGAGACTCAGCCAACAGGCTGCTGAGTAATTAATATATCCTGTACACTTTTCTGGCAATATGGTTCAGGATCATGAACACTGCAATCTGATTGGCTGTCTGCAGTTCCTTGTATGTACATAGTTTGCACCAAGAATGTTCAACTTTTGAACACTGTCAGTGTCAAAATGAGCGTTTTCAGAACCAGATCTAGAAAAGTCCTTCGAGTATGTAAAGTCTCTCCACTTGGCGGCCATCTTGGCAATTCTCCCAGGCAGCTCAGCATCCTGTATAAATACCTATAGTATATTCCAGAAATGGATCAACACGATGACATTTTAAGTGCATGGCTTATAAAATTTGACCAAAAAAAAAAACAACAAAATGAGCTCACAAAAATTCAGGAAGCTTCAGAAAGCTACTCGAGACAGAAGCACTGTTCTGTATATCATGTGTCATATGTCTTACATACTACATCTGGCATGTTATCAAAGTTTTATTGAAAACAGTGCATGGTGAGATATGACTACAGTCACTGATGGGCTGTTATTGGTCATCTGGAATGTCAATCAAATGGTTGGTTGGTGAAAGTAGACAGATCTTGGTCAGGGCGAGCGCTGAAAAGTGCCAGACTCTCAACTGAAAGCCCAGAGAGAACAATCAGTGAGTCCCTGATTGTTGATTGTTGATTGGAATCCATATTTTTCCACGTTTTCCAGAAGCCACGTTGATCTCAACCGCTTGTTCCAGGAGCGCCCAGTCTCTTCAGATCACACGCACTCACTCCCTCACTCACTACCTTACTCACTCGTTGAAACACACTCAGTCATAAACAGGACAACACCTGACACACCAACAGAAAAAGAAAAAGACCGTTCTTGGCTTTCTAGCAGGGAAATAAACATCAGGATACGTCTCATGCCTGAGGTCTAGCCTTGCTGATTTCATTAAAACTCCCCACACTATTAACCTGCTCGGTTTTCTTTAGCTCGTGCCTCATAGCCACATTTCCGTAATGCAGCACGGGATACGGTTTCACATGAGAAGCGGCTAAGCACAAACCATTTCCTCTTACAACCACTCGCTTTGGTTATTACATAAATTCATGACCAGGGTAGTTTCAGAAGATGGTTAGCTTTGGAAGCAGGTCTGCATAGCACTTTCGCTGGACAATTTTTGTCTTTCAGTAAATCGAGGATGAAGCAAAAAAGTGATATTTCACAGAAGACGTCTCTGTCAGATCCTTTGCACTTCTCTTGGCAGGATGTGATCGGCTCTGGACGGTGAAACGAAACAGTGAATTATGGCTTGGCTTTTGACATTGCCAGATCACATTAACAGCTGCTCATTACGGGTGATCGAGAAGAGAGGAAGCTATTTGAGAAGAAACCATGATGAAGGTTTAATGTTCTCGGATAACACATCGATAAGTGTGTGACACGCCATAAACGGCTCCATTCACAGTCTCAAGGTCTTCGAACCCAAAGATGGCGCTGTGCTTGTTTGTGTTCACAGTTGATTCGTGCTCACTTTAACAGGAATTGCTTCACGCGAGCATCAGACCGCAGGTGGAAGGCAACACGCTCATGCTCCGCCCTGCCAAGTGCCATTTAGTGGAGCGGATGAATCCAGGCTGCAGCCTGCGGGATCACGTTTCTCATCTCGACTGAGCTGTTTGCGTTTTTCTCTCAGTATTTTACAAGGTTTTTAAACTGTCCAGACGTAGATTAGACCTTTCTTGACATCTCCTAATTATGCCATCAGATTACTGTTTCCTCTTTTTCCTTTACTTGATGAGATGAAAACAATGTGTGCAATTAAAGCGAGATGGCGTTTCGATTTCATAAAATTGGTGAAATTTAGTTCCGTCTGAAATGTGGTCATTGTGATATATGTTTATTTCTGTAATATCTCACAAAATATCAGGCCATTCTGTGGCTGGGAAGTTATTTAATTTGAGGGGATTAAAGCAAATAATGTGCATGAAATAATTCACTTCGCGCAGTCAAGCAGACAAAGGAAGTCCATGTGTATGTGTGTGTGTGCGCATGCGCATGCGCAGGCTTACCTTTGACATCATTCTGTCGCTAAACGAACAGCTGATCACACCAAAGTGCTCGCTGAGCACCGATATTTATTAGTTTGGTCCTGCGTTTCCTTTCCTTCGTATATAACATAACGTCTTTTCTTTTCGCTTTCTTTCTGTTCTCGGTCTTTCACGTTTCATTCACACGCTCACACCCTCCATTTTTCTCTCCTGTTTCAAATTTATATCCCACAATGCCTTGCATGAACAGGGAAAGCCCACCACGTCATGCATGACGTAGTATCTTTAATTGGGTCATGGTGAAGCAGGAAAAAATAGTGGAGAATTTAGGGCCACGTGGCCTTAAATTCATTCATTGTTCTGTTTAAAAAAAAACCTAATAAAATTGGAAGCCTGTGATTTGAATTCAGTAGCTTTCGGTCCACTAAACAAAAATAATCAGGTGTTGGGAAAAATTTTTTTATGATCTACACTTGAAAAATCAGAAAGGCAGTCTAGCTTTAAGTCCTGAAAGTGCTCGCTAAACATTACAACAGTGTTGTTTTCTGATGGCTTGTAATAAACGTTGTTGTAGTTGTTGTTGTTGAATCTGCTTATCAAATGGTGAAAACGTAGAGATGTACTGGAAAAGTGTTTAGTAGATTTAAGCAGTTTAGTAGATGTGTATTGTTTATGTAGTAGATGTTTATGTAGGGATGAATAAATAGTGCAAAGTCACAATTTAGTTACGGTTAACGACCAAAAAATACAGGATAATTACTCATCAACTAATAATAATCCAGTGATTTGGATATTTACTCTAAATTAAGGAATAATTAATGAGATTTACAGTACTTTATTAGTAACCCCCGTACTCCACCTGCTGTTTGATGCAGTTCTCTAATCAGCCGATCCCTTGATGTGTAAAATCATGCAGATACAAATCAAGAGCTTCAGCTAATTAATGTTCGCACTGTTCAAACGTCAGAACGGGAAAAATTGTGATCTCACAGTGAAGTGTGACTTTCTTTCTTTCACCGTGGCATGGGTGTTGGTTTGAGCACGATGAGTATTTTTGGTTTGAGTATTTCAGAAACTGCTGATCTCCTCCTGGGGTTTTCACACCCAATAAACAGCCTCTAGAGTTTACACAGACAGAATGGTGCAAAAAACAAAAAACAAGCATTGAGTTGAGTTGAGCGAGCGAGCGACAGTTCTGTGGGTGGAAACAAACGCCTTGGTGATAAGAGAGCTCAGAGATCAGAAAATGCCCAGATTGAGCAGTTTGAGCTGCCAGGAAGGAGATAATAACTCATATAATCACTCTTTACAACCGTGGTGAGCAGAAAAGCATCTCAGCATGCAACAGCAGAACAGAAGAACACATTGGGTTCCACTCCTGCGAAGAACAGGAATCTTAGAATCGCGAACAAGTTCCTATTAAATTAAATAATACTCAAGTATCGTTGCACCACCTTGGGGTTGATTATTTCCCAAAGTTTTTAGAAAGTCACTGTCTAGAGACACAAAGGTCAGAGTGTTCAAGGCCTCAGTCGAATCCATTCTTCTCTACAGATCCGAGTCTTGGTCTCTAACGAGAGCACAAGAGCAATGCTTGGATGGCACGTACACCCGCATGCTCCGCAGAGTGTTCAACGTCAGTTGGCAGGACCATTGGACAAATGACCGCCTGTACGGTTCCCTACCACGCCTCTCGACCATAATCGCCAAACGCCGTCTGGCATTGTGCGGCCATGTGTTTCGTCACGATCAACCTGCCGCACAAGTTCTCTTGTGGGAGCCTGAGGCGAAGCGCAAAGTCGGTCGACCACGTACCACTCTGAAAACAGTCCTCGAGCAAGAGACGGGGTTGAAGGAAGATCAACTCAGAGCAGCTATGCTCGACCGGCGGGTCTGGGATAGGATATCTTATCAAGTCACCGGCTCGCCGGATGACAGATGATGATGATTTCCCAAAACCTAGTGCTGTAGTCCTTATTAGCACTTTGTACTTTCATGAACTGCAGTTTTCCTTCGACATTTAAGTGACATTGCAAACGTTTTGGGGACATGTTGCTGACTTTACTGACTTTAACAATGTTGTGGTGACGGCTTGATGGTTATCATCATGTTGGCGGTAGCTGTGTGTGTGTGTGTGTGTGTGTGTGTGTGTGTGTGTGTGTGTGTGTGTGTGTGTGTGTGTGTGTGTGTGTGTGCGTGCGTGTGCTATCTGGAATCAAGCCAGTGAGGAAAGCTGTAAAACTTTTACGATGTATAAAATGTTTTTTGGAGTTACAGTAGAACAGAAAGCATGACTCATACTTGTAGGGAGGTGTGTGATTTGTTTTACTGGCTTGACACACTCCGGCATGACTCATGACTCAATTTTACAAGCTTTTTCTCATGAAAAAAAAAAAAAGAAACATGTTGCTGTATTCATATTCCATACATAACCAAGTAACAGCAATCCTCTAACATGAAAAATTCTGTTATGTCATGATCTGACGTGAAGTAATGAACGAATGATGTAATAAAAAATTTTCATCTCTAACATCTCTAACTGCAGCCTAAAATAAATACACAATCTGTTTGTAAGATAAAGTACTCCGGATCGGGTTAATGGACACCGATGATGAAATTTCATCAATTATCGATGTTTTTCTTTGCTTTGATGAATGTATGTGAACAATGGCTTGTTTAGTCTGTACAAGTGCCTCATTGCGATTATTTAGTGCTTCTGAGTAGTTGTTAACAGGAACTTGATGTTACATATTGTTTGCTTATGTCTGGATGAAGTGACAGCAGTGGCACTTGTGTGATCGTGATTAGCCGAAAGTGATTAAGATCATTAAGCAAATATCAATTTATCACAGATACGCTCTGAGGAATGAGCTTCCACACAACTGTGCATGCGAGGAAAACAATATTATTCTTCGCTTCGTTGCTAATCTCATTTCCTTCTTCACATATTCAGCATTAAGTAGAGAATTAAGTCGTGTACTGTATGTACTATAAACAGAGGTGGACAAAGTACCCAAGTTTATTACTTAAGTCAAAGTACAGATCCCACTGGTTAAATGTTACTTGGTCAGTCCATGAAATGATGTTACTTTTCATTGGTCCGGGTTTACATAATCATTTCATCTTTAATTTCCATGATTTAAAGAAATATTTAGCAGATTATCCATAAATATTGTTTGAAGAAATAAAATAAATAAAAAAAATGAAGTTTTCTTTTGAAATAAAGAAATGTGAAACATTTTCTTCCCCTGTGACTGGACACGGATGACACGTTTTTTGTGACATGGAATATTTGCTGACTTTGAGCTTAAATAAACCTTCATTACTTTCTGAGAATTTCAATAAAATTAGTTTCATGGTACTTGCAATTTAGTTTTACACTTGCATAATAAAGTTAAGAAGGTTCTATAAACTATTTAGCTTCGAATTCATCCACTAAAAATAGGTTGTGAACGTAACATTGTGGTGTCCTACCGTGTTACGTTAGAAACCAGGCTTATAAAAAATGATAAAACGAGTTGAAATCATGATTGATGTTTTTAATATAAAGAAGAATATACTATAAAACGATGTAGGTAGAAAGAAATTTAAACAAACGGCAATAAAAGAAATTATCGATGTTTTTTCTCACATCCTAACTTAGCGTCCACTCACTTCCTGGTTCGTTCACAACCTGCGAGACCTATTTACTCAGTCTAGGTCAGCTGAACTGACGCGAGATAACTTCTCGCGGGATCTCACACACCACAACACGTGTTCTCGTCGCTATCAATGGCATCAAAATGGCGGCCAGCAAGAGCAGATCTCATCTCATCTCTTTATCTCAAGCCGCTTTATCCTTCTACAGGGTCGCAGGCAAGCTGGAGCCCATCCCAGCTGACTACGGGCGAAAGGCGGGGTACACCCTGGACAAGTCGCCAGGTCATCACAGGGCTGACACATAGACACAGACAACCATTCACACTCACATTCACACCTACGCTTAATTTAGAGTCACCAGTTAACCTAACCTGCATGTCTTTGGGCTGTGGGGGAAACCGGAGCACCCGGAGGAAACCCACGCGGACACGGGGAGAACATGCAAACTCCACACAGAAAGGCCCTCGCCGGCCCCAGGGCTCGAACCCAGGACCTTCTTGCTGTGAGGCGACAGCACTAACCACTACACCACCGTGCCGCCGCAAGAGCAGATCTATTCATAAAACCTATATTAACAAACATTTCTGGGACATTTTGAAAAGTTTGTGTCTTCGTTACATGCGCAACTTCGTGGGGTAGGGTGCAAGTTCTTGTTATTTTAAGAAATTAAGCTAGAGAAGTGCAGATATAAGTGTGACTAAGTAAAGTAATGAATTCAATAATCTCATTTACCCCATATAGGATGAAACTGTTTCCTGTTAATGACTGTTGTTATTGTTCAAATCTTAAAGAGATTTTATGAAGTTTGTGAAATACTGGTATTTCATATTTTCAGTGTTTATGATCTCATCTCATCTCATTATCTCTAGCCGCTTTATCCTTCTACAGGGTCGCAGGCAAGCTGGAGCCTATCCCAGCTGACTATGGGCGAAAGGCGGGGTACACCCTGGACAAGTCGCCAGGTCATCACAGGGCTGACACATAGACACAGACAACTATTCACACTCACATTCACACCTACGGTCAATTTAGAGTCACCAGTTAACCTAACCTGCATGTCTTTGGACTGTGGGGGAAACCGGAGCACCCGGAGGAAACCCACGCGGACACGGGGAGAACATGCAAACTCCACACAGAAAGGCCCTCGCCGGCCCCAGGGCTCGAACCCAGGACCTTCTTGCTGTGAGGCGACAGCGCTAACCACTACACCACCGTGCCGCCGCAAGAGCAGATCTATTCATAAAACCTATATTAACAAACATTTCTGGGACATTTTGAAAAGTTTGTGTCTTCGTTACATGCGCAACTTCGTGGGGTAGGGTGCAAGTTCTTGTTATTTTAAGAAATTAAGCTAGAGAAGTGCAGATATAAGTGTGACTAAGTAAAGTAATGAATTCAATAATCTCATTTACCCCATATAGGATGAAACTGTTTCCTGTTAATGACTGTTGTTATTGTTCAAATCTTAAAGAGATTTTATGAAGTTTGTGAAATACTGGTATTTCATATTTTCAGTGTTTATGATGTTGAACTAATATTTCTAATGAATTCTTATTCAGGGTTAATGTTTAAAGTAAGCAAATAAAAGCAAAAAATTGATTTTATCAATATTTTTCCTTTATTTTTAAAAGCTTGTTCGTGTCCTTGTTACATTAGCAACCGGGTAAATATTTATGGATTTTATCATACATTGTAGAGCAGGAGTTATCTTAACAACTATGTTATATTTTCTTATATGGTCAATGCTTCATGGAAATAAAAGTTGTTTTCAGTTGTAAATTGTTTTAAGTGACTCCCTCTATGTCACATTTTGGTAACCCCATTTCATGGACTGACCCTACTCCGATACAAGTGAAAGTTGTCCAGTCAAATTTTACTGAAGTCTCATCTCATCTCATTATCTCCAGCCGCTTTATCCTGTTCTACAAGGTCGCAGGCAAGCTGGAGCCTATCCCAGCTGACTACGGGCGAAAGGCGGGGTACACCCTGGACAAGTCGCCAGGTCATCACAGGGCTGACACATAGACACAGACAACCATTCACACTCACATTCACACCTACGGTCAATTTAGAGTCACCAGTTAACCTAACCTGCATGTCTTTGGGGGAAACCGGAGCACCAGGAGGAAACCCACGCGGACACGGGGAGAACATGCAAACTCTGCACAGAAAGGCCCTTGCTGGCCACGGGGCTCGAACCCGGACCTTCTTGCTGTGAGGCGACAGCGCTAACCACTACACCACCATGCCACCCCAAGTACTGAAGTATTTGCTTTTAAAAATACTTAAGTATTAAAAATACATTTTCTGTCAACGCATTTTTGTATTATTGCTACAATGCTTGCAAAACCTAATGCTTCTGAAGCAACCGACAGGATTTTCTGACTACTTTGTAGAACCTGTAGCACTGAAGCCCCACCTGACATGCTAGCAAACTCTTTTCAAACTCAAAATCATACTGGGTAGCTAACATTACTAGATTTCTACATTCTGTTTATTTGGCAAGATTATGCTAAAGTTAACGTTATTCATGTTAGCGTAACTCCGTGTTTACATGCTTACTAGCAGTGTCCAAGTTAACTAGCTATGTGTTAACGTTAGCTGTGGACAAGGCTACGGCAACTCGGTGGGCAAATCCATAGAAAGTCATTTGACTAACCAGACTGCATAGCTGTTGCAATGTTATCGCTAGCTCTAAAAGCACACACAACTTCAGTGCAGGCTTTCTCTTGGAATAAAATGTTTATATATCTCAATATGCTTCTGCAGGTTGGATGGTGAGTTTTTGTAGGCTGTGATGTGGCTCGTTTTAGGCGAACAAAGCAAACATTTAAAACGAAACGACTCTAATCCTTTCAAAAAACTGAAACATGGGTTCTAGCTATAGCCATGGGTGTGTGTGCATTCCCCAGAAGAACCGCCTCCTTCCATTCCGCCATCAACTGATCGTGTTAAATAATGCTGCGGAGAGATCATTGAACTTGATTTTATACAGTCTATGGACGTGACGTGACTCTAGTGATTACTGATCGGCTGTCTCAGTGTCACCTGTGAAGAAACCATCACGTTTTAGAAAAGAAAAGAAAAAACATCCACTTTCAAAGCTGCTTCATAGTAACGAGTAACGAGGACCTTGATAGAAATGTTGTGCAGTGAAAAGTACGATATTTGTCTTTCAAATGTAGTGAAGTTAAAGTCGGAAGTTTCCAGAAAAAATAATACTCAAGTAAAGTACAGATACTCAAAAAGTGTACTTAAGTACAGTACTCAAGTAAATGTACTTCGTTACTGTCCATCTCTGATTATAAAACACTAAAGGGCATGAGACTATTGGAAATAATAATAATAATAATAATAATAATAATAATAATAATAATAATCACAGCCTAATGTGAAGTCGCTGTTGACATTTAACAATTATTCCCCAAAGATGAAGTGAATCTCGGTGAATAATAAATGAGACAAAATCAAGGTTATTATTTAAATAATATTGGCTGGCTTTTTTTCATGGTATATCAGATATATTCCATTCAGCTAGCATGATACTGAATGAGTCGAAGACGAGTAGCTGAATGGAATATATCGGATATACCACAAAAAAAAGTCAGCCAGCCAATATTACTATTATTATTATTATTATTATTATTATTATTATACATACACATTCCTTTTGGATGTTCAATGCGTCTTTCTCTTTCAAAACCCTCTCAAAATATTCTGTATAGATAGTTTTCACTGACGTCACGGCATTCCGGGGAACGCCCCCCAGCCGCCATCTTGCGGGGCAAACAAAACGGACCATCGCCACTACCGGCTACGTTATCTCGGACGAATTTATGAAGTTATATAGTCAGTTTTCTAAAATAAAGATCAATGTCGGCAAAATCAAGCAAACAGAGGTATATAGATACATTAGACGACATCTCACGACAACGGTATGCAGCCAAACTGGCCTTGATTGGGGGAATTGACCCCTAGGAAGTTGACAAAGATGCATTTTCAAGTGACTATGCAGGGCTGCTAAAGCCTGAAACTGCCAAAGCCTGCTCCCAAGCCTGAAACTGACTTCATCAAACTTTAAAGGCTGTCTGATATATACAACTTTTATATATTCACAGCGCGCCTTTTGGCGGATGCCGCCTGAATCGCGCAGATCCGATTTTTTTTTAGGGGGGGCATTGGAGTGTCTGATTATAATTTCAAAGTAAATTCTGTATGAAAATTACTAAATAAGCAAATCCATTACAGTCCATGAAACAGGAAGTATAAGGATGAGAAAAAAACAATTTAAATCGGAAAGCTGCGCACATTTGCGCAGTCCTGCACACCGCTCGAGCTGCGCAAATGTGCGCAGCTTTCCGATTTAAACTGTTTTTTTCTCATCCTTATACTTCCTGTTTGCATCCCAAACACAAATCAAATCATACAGAATAGACCTAAAATGTTTTTCAAAAATGACCCTTGCGTGAGTGAAGTGACAAGTTTCAAATAGAAACGTGACAAACGAGCGATATTAAGTGTATCTACATTACAATGTAAACGTACACTCAGCGGTTCCAGTTAGGCATTCTCCAGAGATTGTTCACATGATGTTTTGGTTTCCAAAAACAAACTTAAACACAATTGATTGTTTATTTAAACAACTTACCACTTATAAAATGATTGGAGCAGACGTTGCTGTGTTTGGAAGGCTGATAATCCTTGCGGTTGATTCTCGCAAGCCATAGATTTCTCCTCTGTATGCTGAGTTTCTTTGTTTGCTCGCCTTCGTGCTCCCGTACAGTGGGAATTCCATAAAAGCTCCGCTTGACTTCATCATCTGACCTATTACGACAGCCATGAATACAACAGGTGTGCACCATTGCTAGCTTTAAATAGCCTGCTTGGGTTCTCTTGAAGACTTTGTACTCGCGCGTTACAATGTGTGCTCAGTCACCCGTACGGTAAGCTTGACCCGCAAGATGGCCGCCACTAGGGAATCCCCGACTCTGTGACGTCATGTGAAAACTATCTATTTAGCAAAGCGAAGCAAACCTGGTGGCCATGTTTGTTTACAAATTGTCCCAGTCGCTCACTCACTAGTGTGGAAGTTTTACATCTGCGACGTGTGACATTATGTTGTCTTGACAACCATCCATGCAATATCATAAACCATGTTCAACACTCATTCTCCAGTGGGAAAAGTGACGTAATACACGTAGGATAAGCGATATGCTAACAATATTGCATACTATCAAACCAAATGAATGAAACCTGCTGGAAGAGAATAGAACACATGTTTTTATTTCATCAAAAAAGTGTCCTGTATGTACAGTATAACAATCTGTACTTATTGACTGAGTGGGCGGGCTGGATGGGAAAATATTTGGCTCAAAGTCATGCTGGACGGACCGAGCACACAAATGATCAAGAACCAAATATTTTCCCATTCGGCCCGACCTAACTCCGTCAATAAGCATTTTATCATATGACCTTTTTTAAATAGCATACACAAATACTTTGAAAAATGAGTGACTCAGCCGAACACAGTGAATGTGAATTTTTTTTATCCAGATGCCTTTCCAGACAGACCTAATTGAACAAGCTGAAATTTTAGAAGAAAATGAAAAAAGGTATTTTCGAGCAAAGACAACAAGAATACAAGGACAATACAAGGACAATACAAGGACAACAAGAAAATGCCATAAAAAAGCTAATTATAACATGAATGTTTTCAAAAGATTTCTTGCTGAAGGTAAGGAGGAAAGACACATCAGTCGTTCCCTCTAAGGAGCTCGACAGCTTGCTGTGTAGTTTCTATATACAAGCGAAGTAAAAAGGAAATTTAAACTGCAAACCTGGCACTTTGTCTTCCTTTTTACGATGTATTCAACGCTACCTTGATGACAACAAGAGTAAGATAAACACAATGAAAACAAGGGAAACGGGTCCAGGGCTGCATACGACTTTTTTCAGACCGGATTCAAAAATCCGTATCTGCCCAGTCATGTGACTCTAAGAACGTGCGTGTGGGTCCGTATGGGTCATATGATAATCATCGATATTCACTGAGCCTGAGACAGATAATTGTTTCAGTATAAATACACCGTGATTATTTTTAAAATATTATATTTATTTCCATCTTCTTTCATACAACCCCGATTCCAAAAAAGTTGGGACAAAGTACAAATTGTAAATAAAAACGGAATGCAATGATGTGGAAGTTTCAAAATTCCATATTTTATTCAGAATAGAACATAGATGACATATCAAATGTTTAAACTGAGAAAATGTATCATTTAAAGAGAAAAATTAGGTGATTTTAAATTTCATGACAACAACACATCTCAAAAAAGTTGGGACAAGGCCATGTTTACCACTGTGAGACATCCCCTTTTCTCTTTACAACAGTCTGTAAACGTCTGGGGACTGAGGAGACAAGTTGCTCAAGTTTAGGGATAGGAATGTTAACCCATTCTTGTCTAATGTAGGATTCTAGTTGCTCAACTGTCTTAGGTCTTTTTTGTCATATCTTCCATTTTATGATGCGCCAAATGTTTTCTATGGGTGAAAGATCTGGACTGCAGGCTGGCCAGTTCAGTACCCGGACCCTTCTTCTACGCAGCCATGATGCTGTAATTGATGCAGTATGTGGTTTGGCATTGTCATGTTGGAAAATGCAAGGTCTTTCCTGAAAGAGACGTCATCTGGATGGGAGCATATGTTGCTCTAGAACCTGGATATACCTTTCAGCATTGATGGTGTCTTTTCAGATGTGTAAGCTGCCCATGCCACACGCACTAATGCAACCCCATACCATCAGAGATGCAGGCTTCTGAACTGAGCGCTGATAACAACTTGGGTCGTCCTTCTCCTCTTTAGTCCGAATGATACGGCGTCCCTGATTTCCATAAAGAACTTCAAATTTTGATTCGTCTGACCACAGAATGGTTTTCCACTTTGCCACAGTCCATTTTAAATGAGCCTTGGCCCAGAGAAGACGTCTGCGCTTCTGGATCATGTTTAGATACGGCTTCTTCTTTGAACTATAGAGTTTTAGCTGGCAGCGGCGGATGGCACGGTGAATTGTGTTCACAGATAATGTTCTCTGGAAATATTCCTGAGCCCATTTTGTGATTTCCAATACAGAAGCATGCCTGTATGTGATCAGTGCCATCTAAGGGCCCAAAGATCACGGGCACCCAGTATGGTTTTCCGGCCTTGACCCTTACGCACAGAGATTCTTCCAGATTCTCTGAATCTTTTGATGATATTATGCACTGTAGATGATGATATATTCAAACTCTTTGCAATTTTACACTGTCGAACTCCTTTCTGATATTGCTCCACTATTTGTCGGTGCAGAATTAGGGGGATTGGTGATCCTCTTCCCATCTTTACTTCTGAGGGCCGCTGCCACTCCAAGATGCTCTTTTTATACCCAGTCATGTTAATGACCTATTGGCAATTGATCTAATGAGTTGCAATTTGCTCCTCTAGCTGTTCCTTTTTTAACTTTTCCAGCCTCTTATTGCCCCTGTCCCAACTTTTTTGAGATATGTTGCTGTAATGAAATTTCAAATGAGCCAATATTTTGCATGAAATTTCAAAATGTCTCACTTTTGACATTTGATATGTTGTCTATGTTCTATTGTGAATACAATATCAGTTTTTGAGATTTGCAAATTATTGCATTCCGTTTTTATTTACAATTTGTACTTTGTCCCAACTTTTTTGGAATCGGGGTTGTAATTTCTAAATCTTCCTCACTTACAGTGACAAACCGATCGGCCGCCATTTTGCCAAGTCACTTGAGGTGATTATCGAGAAATAATCCAAATTTCTCAACCAATCAGCATGCACGATTTCTTCTAATTGTATCTAATCTTAAATAAAAATAATATTTATACTAATTTCCTCTAACAGCACATCTTGAAGTGTTTTATATCACAGGGTGTCAGTTTACCATCAAGATCACAATAAATATTTACTTATTTATTAAAAAGGAAAACGTGTCTTACTTCTTATCCTGCTTTAGCTACATTTAATGTTGTGGAACGTCACTTAGTTCCTGTTCTAAGTGACGCTTGTGTTTTAGCAGCTTTAAATAGTTGGTCTTGTTGCTGAGCTCCTTCTAACACTTACTTACTTACTTACTTAATTAATTAATTAATTAATTATATCGGCTATGACACAAGATACTGCGTCCATAAATTCTTAAATAAATGTCTCTTTATAGAAAACTTCTACAGTGTTATTGTACGTTATTGTTTGCTTCATTCAATATTTTTATCCATTTATTTTGAGTCCCCCGTGAATGAGTTGTTACTATAGAAACGATAACGTATTACAACTGGAGAACGAGCACATGCGTTAATACACGTAAACCTATAACATGTAACCTGTTGCACTAATGTCAGAGCTGCTGTGATCGAAAAATAATCAGGAATGCCTAACCAATCAGAACGTTATAATAAACAATATAATAAATATTTAAATAATATTGGCTGGCTCTGAGTGGTATATCAGATATATTCCATTCAGCTAGCATGATATTGAACGAGTCGAAGACGAGTAGCTGAATGGAATATATCTGATATACCACAAAAAAACAGCCAATATTATTATTATTATTATTATTATTATACATACACATTCGATGGAACAATTATAGATTTTACAAAAAGTTAAGAACAGGAGGGTAACTGACCAATACTGAATGCTGATTCTGATCGAATGTAATTCAGTGTTCTGTCAATCCAATGTACTGTATAAAGTCAAAGTTCTAACAATAAAAATGGTACAAAAGTCCAAAAAGCCTGAACAACAACCCAACTTGTATACAAGCTCTATCCAGGTTGACAGTTCAAGTTCACAGTTACTTTTGGTCGTAGTTAATTGTTCCATTACAATTGTTGAAAACAAAAGGGCTTTGCTGAGTGAAGTCCACGAATGAAATCCTCTTGTAAAAGTCTCCGTCACTTTTCCTCACCTCCAAGTAGAACTTTGACAATATTTCCGCTATTGATCTCTTTTTCAGTTTTTCTATGTCTGTTGGTCTGATTTTCTCTTGTAAATATGCGTGAAGAATATCCAGTGAAGTTCTGGTAGCCTTTCGGGTGTTCAGCACATCTTTCTCTTTAAATCTTCAGCTTTTAATGAAGCAAACCTCGCCACCATGTTTGTGTACAAACTGTCAGTCACTCGCTAGTGCAGAAGTTTTACATCTCCAATGTGTCTCTTTCCCAGTTTTTTTATGTCCGTTGGTATGTTTTTCTCTTGTAAATATGCGTAAAGAATACCTAATGAAGTTTTGGTAGCCTTTCGGGTGTTCAGCACATCTTTCTCTTTAAATCTTCAGCTTTTAATGAAGCAAACCTTGCGGCCATGTTTGTGAACAAACTGTCAGTCACTCACTAGTGCAGAAGTTTTACATCTCCGAAGTGTCTCTTTTCCTGTTTTTCCATATATTTAATGCAGAATATTAAATGCGTGAAGAATATCCAGGGAAGTTTTGGTTGCCTTTCGGGTGTTCAGCGCATCTTTCTCTTTCAAAATTCTCTCTAAATCTTCCATTTTTAATGAAGCAAACCTCATGGCCATGTTTGTGTACAAACTGTCAATCACTTGCTAGCGCGGAATCTTTTTTACATACAACCCCGATTCCAAAAAAGTTGGGACAAAGTACAAATTGTAAATAAAAATGGAATGCAATAATTTACAAATCTCAAAAACTGATATGGTATTCATAATAGAACATAGACAACATATCAAATGTCGAAAGTGAGACATTTTGAAATTTCATGCCAAATATTGGCTCATTTGAAATTTCATGACAGCAACACATCTCAAAAAAGTTAGGACAGGGGCAATAAGAGGCTGGAAAAGTTAAAGGTACAAAAAAGGAACAGCTGGAGGACCAAATTCCAACTCATTAGGTCAATTGGCAATAGGTCATTAACATGACTGGGTATAAAAAGAGCATCTTGGAGTGGCAGCGGCTCTCAGAAGTAAAGATGGGAAGAGGATCACCAATCCCCCTAATTCTGCGCCAACAAATAGTGGAGCAATATCAGAAAGGAGTTCGACAGTGTAAAATTGCAAAGAGTTTGAACATATCATCATCTACAGTGCATAATATCATCAAAAGATTCAGAGAATCTGGAAGAATCTCTGTGCATAAGGGTCAAGGCCAGAAAACCATACTGGGTGCCCGTGATCTTCGGGCCCTTAGACGGCACTGCATCACATACAGGCATGCTTCTGTATTGGAAATCACAAAATGGGCTCAGGAATATTTCCAGAGAACATTATCTGTGAACACAATTCACTGTGCCATCCGCTGTTACCAGCTAAAACTCTATAGTTCAAAGAAGAAGCCGTATCTAAACATGATCCAGAAGCGCAGACGTCTTCTCTGGGCCAAGGCTCATTTAAAATGGACTGTGGCAAAGTGGAAAACTGTTCTGTGGTCAGACGAATCAAAATTTGAAGTTCTTTATGGAAATCAGGGACGCCGTGTCATTCGGACTAAAGAGGAGAAGGACGACCCAAGTTGTTATCAGCGCTCAGTTCAGAAGCCTGCATCTCTGATGGTATGGGGTTGCATTAGTGCGTGTGGCATGGGCAGCTTACACATCTGGAAAGACACCATCAATGCTGAAAGGTATATCCAGGTTCTAGAGCATCATATGCTCCCATCCAGACAACGTCTCTTTCAGGGAAGGCCTTGCATTTTCCAACATGACAATGCCAAACCACATACTGCATCAATTACAGCATCATGGCTGCGTAGAAGAAGGGTCCGGGTACTGAACTGGCCAGCCTGCAGTCCAGATCTTTCACCCATAGAAAACATTTGGCGCATCATAAAACGGAAGATACGACAAAAAAGACCTAAGACAGTTGAGCAACTAGAATCCTACATTAGACAAGAATGGGTTAACATTCCTATCCCTAAACTTGAGCAACTTGTCTCCTCAGTCCCCAGACGTTTACAAACTGTTGTAAAGAGAAAAGGGGATGTCTCGCAGTGGTAAACATGGCCTTGTCCCAACTTTTTTGAGATGTGTTGTTGTCATGAAATTTAAAATCACCTAATTTTTCTCTTTAAATAATACATTTTCTCAGTTTAAACATTTGATATGTCATCTATGTTCTATTCTGAATAAAATATGGAATTTTGAAACTTCCACATCATTGCATTCCGTTTTTATTTACAATTTGTACTTTGTCCCAACTTTTTTGGAATCAGGGTTGTAATTTTACATCTCCGACGTGTCTCTTTTCCAGTTTTTTTTATGTCTGTTGGTATGTTTTTCTCTTGTAAATATGCTTGAAGAATATATAATAAAGTTTTGGTAGCCTTTCAGGTATTCAACGCATCTTCAGTTTCAGTTTATTTATTTCGTGCTTAAACCTAGCACTGGATTAGCCTCGTCTTCTCTCTCTCCCGGCCGACAAAGAAATGATTGTGCACATGTGCAAAAGAAAAGTTTTGTCATTGGATCTTCGCATGAGTGCTGATGTGTGATGTCGTGTTGGCTTGACAACATGCAATATTGTAACAATATTGCACGCTCATTCTCCATTGGGGAGAGTGGCGTAATACACAGAGGATAAGTGATATGATAACAGTATTGCATGCCATCAATAAACCTGCTAGAAGGGAATCGAACACATTTTTATTCCATGGAAAAAGTGTCCTGTATTTATAATATTAATTCATGGTTCATGTGCTCATGAAGTAAATTACAGTACATCGTGATATTGTTGAGTCCTTCCTTCCACAAATTAGAAATAAACATCATATTGATGACATGCTTTTCTTTGTTAATTACTGTATAATATAACTCAAAACAGTCTAAAAAAAACCCTATGAAACGATTGTTTACTGAATAAACAATTCAAGAGTTTGGTTCCAAAATGCGATAAACGCCAAATTTGAAAAATTTAAACTCCCACCACCAAACAATCAGCAATTATCATATCTTACTCATACCATATTCAGTTTTCACCAAAACACGATATCTGCCATTGATTTACACACTGCATTACGACCTTTTATTCCAAAATGCAACAAGCACCATCACCAATTTTTCTCAAAACCAGACATATTCATTTGTCCATTCAGAGGCCACCACTGGCGTGAAGTCTTCTAAGATGGTTGTGCCCATGAAGTAGGAAATTGCTTCGTCAGTTATCTCATTTATTGGACAATTTCATGCTGAATTATGAATAATTTCAATAAAATAATCTAAAAAATAAAATAATCTATAAAATAAAATAATCTGTCATTAAAGAACATGGTTAAATGCACTTTAAATAGAAAGGGATATGTAGCATTATGGGGGGAAATGCCATGGTGTGGATATGTAGCGACTTGACAAAAAAAAAACTACTTGGTCAGTTAAAAGCTGTTAATTAGTTCTGGATTTCATTTTTGAAGTTTATTATCATTAACGAGTTTGTCAATAAATTTTAAAACAGGATACAGTGGTTTTCCTTTTATCACTTCCTGTAATCAGAAAAAGTGATTTTTCTCGAAACAATGGAATTGGATATATAGCATTTTGGAACCAAACTCTTCAATTGTCATCAATCCAATATCGCTGTTGTATAAGAGGAATAAAACACTTGGCGACCTGATGTTTTTGGATAGCCATCAAAATCAGGCTACTCGCTTGTGGGTTTTTTTCTTACATCCAGTATGTGATTCTACAACCCCGATTCCAAAAAAGTTGGGACAAAGTACAAATTGTAAATAAAAACGGAATGCAATGATGTGGAAGTTTCAAAATTCCATATTTTATTCAGAATAGAACATAGATGACATATCACATGTTTAAATTGAGAAAATGTATCATTTAAAGAGAAAAATTAGGTGATTTTAAATTTCATGACAACACCACATCTCAAAAAAGTTGGGACAAGGCCATGTTTACCACTGTGAGACATCCCCTTTTCTCTTTACAACAGTCTGTAAACGTCTGGGGACTGAGGAGACAAGTTGCTCAAGTTTAGGGATAGGAATGTTAACCCATTCTTGTCTAATGTAGGATTCTAGTTGCTCAACTGTCTTAGGTCTTTTTTGTCGTATCTTCCGTTTTATGATGCGCCAAATGTTTTCTATGGGTGAAAGATCTGGACTGCAGGCTGGCCAGTTCAGTACCCAGACCCTTCTTCTACGCAGCCATGATGCTGTAATTGATGCAGTATGTGGTTTGGCATTGTCATGTTGGAAAATGCAAGGTCTTCCCTGAAAGAGACGTCGTCTGGATGGGAGCATATGTTGCTCTAGAACCTGGACATACCTTTCAGCATTGATGGTGTCTTTCCAGATGTGTAAGCTGCCCATTCCACACGCACTAATGCAACCTCATACCATCAGAGATGCAGGCTTCTGAACTGAGCGCTGATAACAACTTGGGTCGTCCTTCTCCTCTTTAGTCCGAATGACACGGCGTCCCTGATTTCCATAAAGAGCTTCACATTTTGATTCGTCTGACCACAGAACAGTTTTCCACTTTGCCACAGTCCATTTTAAATGAGCCTTGGCCCAGAGAAGACGTCTGCGCTTCTGGATCATGTTTAGATACGGCTTCTTCTTTGAACTATAGAGTTTTAGCTGGCAAGGACGGATGGCACGGTGAATTGTGTTCACAGATAATGTTCTCTGGAAATATTCCTGAGCCCATTTCGTGATTTCCAATACAGAAGCATGCCTGTATGTGATGCAGTGCCGTCTAAGGGCCCGAAGATCACGGGCACCCAGTATGGTTTTCCGGCCTTGACCGTTATGCACAGAGATTCTTCCAGATTCTCTGAATCTTTTGATGATATTATGCACTGTAGATGATGATATGTTCAAACTCTTTGCAATTTTACACTGTCGAACTCCTTTCTGATATTGCTCCACTATTTGTCGGCGCAGAATTAGGGGGATTGGTGATCCTCTTCCCATTGAGAGCCGCTGCCACTCCAAGATGCTCTTTTTATACCCAGTCATGTTAATGACCTATTGCCAATTGACCTAATGAGTTGGAATTTGGTCCTCCAGCTGTTCCTTTTTTGTACCTTTAACTTTTCCAGCCTCTTATTGCCCCTGTCCCAACTTTTTTGAGATGTGTTGCTGTCATGAAATTTCAAAAGAGCCGATATTTGGCATGAAATTTCAAAATGTCTCACTTTCGACATTTGATATGTTGTCTATGTTCTATTGTGAATACTATATCAGTTTTTGAGATTTGTAAATTATTGCATTCCATTTTTATTTACAATTTGTACTTTGTGCCAACTTTTTTGGAATCGGGGTTGTATAATTTCCTCAAATAATTAAATAATTTAAATATCGAATGTCATTTTAGACAAAAAAAAAGACGTGTTAGATAAACATCCATTTTAACAGCCACCATTTAGTCTGATAACAGTCTCTTGGGTTCAAAGAGCTTCTCTCTTTGTAGATAGTTAAGTAACCAGGAATCAGAAAACAATGCCAAAGGGAAACCATTACTCTGTCTGTGGCCTCCCAATTTTCCTTGATTTGGCTCTTTTATAAAATTAAAGTGTGTTCCCAGCCCTCAATATCTGTTTATTTCGAGTGCTGTGGTCCTGAGAAGTACTAAGCCTTGAGAAGAATGTGAGGCATGATGACGCATGATGCTTGGTCTGATAAGGAGGAGCAGCGTGCGTGTGCGTGTGTGTGTGTGTGTGTGTGTGTGTGTGTAGTCAAAATGCAGAGGATAAAGCACGCAACGCAGCTTCTCCATGTTGAAAACAAACAAATATGCACATTCTAAATGCCCTCATTAGTGTTTTCTACAATCATCATGTGTGTGGTCGTTCGAGTATCTTGTTCTCTTTGATTCATTCGTCTTCTATGTGAAAGTGAATAAAGTATTTAAAACATGCGTATGTGTGTATGTGTGTGTGTGTGTGTGTGTGTGAGCAGCACAAGGAGTTAGTTGGTGTGGTTAGCTCCCTGATTGCCGGTGCTCGGCTCCCCACATGAAAGCAGGCCTCCTCCTCAGGGGAAGGGATTCCTGGCTACTCTGCAAATGAGGAATAAAAAGGGATGGGGAAGGGGGGATAGGCGAGTTAATACAGAGGGCGGAGTCCCAATCTGACTCCCAGGCTCTTCCTGGCGCTCATCCAAACCCCGATTCCTAACACATTGCACAGTGAAGAGTACACAACCCCTCCACCTACTTGACTCCCCAGGTTCTCACTTCTTTTCTTTTCTTTTTTAGCTCCTTCTTAATTGAGAAGACAAATGAATCTTTCAGTGGCCACTACAGCACTGCCATACATCAGTCATGACAATGTTAGCTTTATTAAGGAGGTCTCACTCTGAGCTGTGCCATATGTTAGCCTCTGCCCCCGGTGCATGCACAGCCTCACCTCTACACCGCTGTAATAGTGAACGTAATTGCCTGCCGTTTTATCATTAAAGGTAATTTGCGCTCTAATGGAATTCATTCAACAGTGTTCTTGTCTTTGCCGGGACCCAACACGGTTTAAATACACACGTGCCAGGAAGTAATTTCAAGAGAATTTTGTATTACCATCATGTTTTATTACATAATGTAATTAGGATATATGATAAATGCATGTAATGACTTGATACTTTAAATTCCACTCGATCATTATGACATACAGGAAAACTGACCCCATCTAGTCATTTATGATATTAGGGATAGATAGATAGATAGATAGATAGATAGATAGATAGATAGATAGATAGATAGATAGATAGATAGATAGATAGATAGATCGATCGATCGATCGATCGATCGATCGATCCTTGGTGAAGTTGCTTCATCTCACACTGAAAAAAATCCAACCCTCAATCAAGAAATAACTATTTTCAACAAAAACACATGCATTACTATTACTATCACCCCTGGAAATGATAGCGAACACAATGTAACTGAAGTATGTTTCCCATTTAAATTGTACATGTTTGAGTTGATTGGAGTGTGTAGGAACTTTCAAGCTGTAATCCATAACTTCCTGATTAACTAGGGAACAAATATGAGGTGACACAGAGGCCAAATTCCTTTAGTCATCCATCAGCATGGGGAAGATAAAAAACATACACAAAGCAAATGAAGGAGAAGTGTGTTAATCTTCATAAGTCAGGGAATGGTTAGTAAATTTAAAAAAAAAAAACTACTCAACTGAAAATGTCTGTTTCTACTGTTAGGGCAATAATAAAAATGTGAACACCAGCTGGAACTGGTACAAACTTGCCAGGAAGAGAACCCGAGCTTATTTTACCCCAGTGTACAGTGAGGAGGAGGATAAAAGAGGCAAAAAAAAAAATTCCCAAGGATCGGTGTTGGTGAATTACAAGAAAAAGTAAATTTTTAGGGTTTCCAAGTCTCCAAAACCACCATCAGACTCCACCTCCAGATTATTTGGAAGGTCCACCAGGGGGGAAAAAAAAGCCTTTTCTGTCAGCTAACCATAAACGTAAGCACTTGAAGTTTGTGAAATGCTACTACAACTTTGACTGGAACCGTGTTCTCTGGTCTGATGGAACAAAAATGGAGCTATCTGGCAATAAACACTCAAGGTGGTGTAAATTTAGTGTAAAAAGAAGGACAGCTATAATGAAAAGAACCCAATCCCAACTTTAAAATATGGTGGAAGTTCTGTGATGTTTTGGGGCTGTTTTTCCTCCAAAGGCCTGGAAACCTTGTTCGGGTCCACGGCATCATGGACTCCATGAAACACCAGGAGATTTTAAATCAGAATCTGGCTGCCTCTGGCAAGAAACTAAAACTGGGTCGTCATTGGATCTTCCAGCAGGACAATGATCTGAAGCATATGTCCAAATCCAAATCAACACAAAAATGCTTCACTGAGCACAGAATCAAGCTTCTGCCCTGGCCATCTCAGTCTCCTGACCTGAACCCCAGTGAAAACCTGTGGGCTGAGCTGAAGACGAGAGAGCACCAGAGAGGAAAGGGTCAAGGACCCTGAATGATCTGGAGAGATTGTGTAAAAAGGAATGGTCTCAGATGTCCTGCTCTGTATCTCCAACCTTATATATAAAATGTTCTAGAAGAGACTCAGGGCTGTTTTACTGGAAAAGGGAGGTTGTACAGAGTATTAAATGCAAGGGTGTCAATAATAGTGGCATATATGATTTTGTTGAAAATAATTATTTCTTGAGGAGGGATTTTTTTGTTCTGAAGAAATTTATTTCCATTCAAGGTTGGATTTTTCTCATTTTTTTCAGTGTGAGATGAAGCAACTTCACCAAAAGGTAAATTTTTTTCTAACCCTTTTTGCTAAGGGGTGCCAATAATTGTGGAGGGCACTGTATGCAAGCTAGAATGATGTTTGTAGCCTAGCTAAAATGCCACGTTGACTTAAGCTCATGAAAACATTCTTGCTAAGCTAAATGAAACTGGTGTGCTATTTAAGCAAGCTAACTGTGTGTAGAAAAGCAGCAGTAGCAATGCTAACAAAATCCATTGCTAATGCCCAGCATTATCAGATACAAAAACCAAAAAAACCCATAATTTTCTTCAAAAAATAAAAATGTTTCTAGCAAATCAAACTCCTCGTGCTAAATAAAGCTAACTGTAAGTGAGCGAGTGGTGAGTAACCAGCTAGCATGCTAAGTTTTCTAAGTCTGGTAATATAGCTAATGAGGGCTTTGCTGCTAACAAAGTAAGCTGAGATAATCAATGTTGTTACGCTAACTAAGCAAGCTAACAGTGTCTGTAAGGTAGCTAGTGAGCTAGGTTAGCTAACTCCAGTAATAAAGCTAACTAAGACCTTACATCAAGTTACTGAAAGCTGTGAGCTAGAACACTGATTGTAAGCTAGCTCACAAGCTAGGTTACTCTGGAAACAAATCTAAATAAAACATTTGCTAATGAATTAATATAAGATAATACTGTAAGAGTCACTGATGTAATTAAGCAGGCTAATTGTGCTTGTATTTAAATTCCAGTAATAAAACTAGGAAAGCCTTTTTCCATAATAAATCATGTTCAGCAATCAAGTTTTGTTTAATGTTGCTTAGCTAGGGTGACCAGACGTCCCAGTTTTACCGGGACAGTCCCGATTTGGGTTGTGTGTCCCGAGTCCCGACAAAAGTCTGTCGGGACACGGATATGTCCCGGTTTTCACCACTCGCGACGTTTGCGACTGAGCAGCGTGGGAATCATAGCAGAGAAATGTCTGCATTTACTATTTTGATGAATTGACAGGAATCGCAAACTTTCCTGGTTACTGCCCCCTGGCCCTGTGGCATGGGTGTTTATTTAGCCACATTATTCCAGACAACAGAACGGGTTGCCATGCAACAATAAAATAAACAGTAACTGGCGCGAATGTTCTTTGTCTAGCAGCTAGCAGCAGTAATGCCGCAGCAATTATGCCGAAAAAAAAATGTACCTTTTCCAAAGATTTACAGGGCACCTACCCCTTCCTCCGAGAGGTGCAGAACAATGTGCACGAAGCCTACTGCACACACTAAGTGTTTTGTTCTTGTACTGAGTTGGGTAGCCTATGCTGCAAATGATGTGCGCTCCTGTGGGGGCTTTCCTCGGGCTGTCACCCCTCTCCTCCTTTATTGCTGAAGCCGCGAGAGGCCCTTCATATAATCTTTTTTTATTCACCTTGTTATCCTGAGATAACGACATAATTAATTCAGGATCTCGAGAAAACAACACAACTAATTCGAGATCTCGAGAAAACAAAACCGTTATTCCGAGATCTCGAGATAACAAAGCAATTATTTCATGATCTCAGCTGGATCACTGTATCTCCGTCGGTAGAGACGAAGCCGGGCCAGTCTTCTGCGGAGGTGCCGTGGACTAATTTTGAAATTATCCCTTATTAAAAGACTTAATGCAATCTCTCCCTGTGTCAACCCCTGATCAAAATATTGCCTTCTAATCACCAAAGTTGTGTCTATACAGAATGAGAAATAGCCCCAAAGTCAGCATATCACAAGTCTCTTGGCGCACCTGAATGAACCATTTCTCAGCTCTTTACTTGAGATCATGAAATAATGGTTTTGTTTTCTCGAGATCTCAAATTAGTTGTGTTGTTTTCTCGAGATCCTGAATTAATTATGTCGTTATCTCGGGATAACAAGGTGAATAAAAAAAGATTATATCCTCTCTCGGCTTCCGTAGTATATATTCTCAAATCACTTGTCCCTTTTTTGTTTCTGTTTAACATACCATTCTGACAGTTTGGCCATATTGCTGTGTTGAACAGCTTGCCTTCCATTAAAGTGTTCACTTTTGTACACATCTTCTTGCTTTATTCATTCAGTTGTGGGGAATGGTTAGTAAGGTTGATTCTGACCTAGGCTATGTTGAGGTCACATATCTACTTTTTAAGTTCATGCTATAGTGCATACAATTTTAGAGATATAGCCTACATGTGGGGCGGCACGGTGGTGTAGTG
The DNA here is from genome assembly GCF_027579695.1 of Neoarius graeffei. Classification (NCBI taxonomy): domain Eukaryota; kingdom Metazoa; phylum Chordata; class Actinopteri; order Siluriformes; family Ariidae; genus Neoarius; species Neoarius graeffei. Next base: position 6,573,299 of record NC_083574.1, read on the forward strand.
GTTAGCGCTGTCGCCTCACAGCAAGAAGGTCCGGGTTCGAGCCCCGTGGCCGGCGAGGGCCTTTCTGTGTGGAGTTTGCATGTTCTCCCCGTGTCCGCGTGGGTTTCCTCCGGGTGCTCCGGTTTCCCCCACAGTCCAAAGACATGCAGGTTAGGTTAACTGGTGACTCTAAATTGAGCGTAGGTGTGAATGTGAGTGTGAATGGTTGTCTGTGTCTATGTGTCAGCCCTGTGATGACCTGGCGACTTGTCCAGGGTGTACCCCGCCTTTCGCCCGTAGTCAGCTGGGATAGGCTCCAGCTTGCCTGCGACCCTGTAGAAGGATAAAGCGGCTAGAGATAATGAGATGAGATGAGATGAGCCTACATGTGCATGTGCATTCTTCTTGGTGTTCTCACAAACAGGTGAAATAAATTAGTGTAAATTTGGCCTATGGACATAGCCTGGCCTATTCTCAGCCGTTACAAAATCTGTTGTCTGACCATAATTTAACTGATCTGTATACCACGATGCTACTAGATAACAAAATGCCTGTTTGTTTTATTTCATGTGAGATGTTGATAAATGTGAGCTTCAACAAAATGATAAGAGCACCTCTCTGAGTGTCACGTCTACGTGAAAAAAAGGTGTGCGTGCACGAGCATGGTCGCGCGCAAAAGTGTCCCGGTTTCAGACTAGGGAAATCTGGTCACCTTATGCTTAGCAATATTATTAAGGTTAGCTAGCTTCGATATCTTGTACTGTTGCTAATAAATTGAGATGTCCTAGCAAATGCTAGACTAGTAATGTGATTTAATTGTGATTCATGTACATGGGAATGAATGGCACGAGTTTAGCTAGTAAACAAATCATTCTAGTGTTATGGTACAGTAATTTAGCTTATAACTGCTAGAGATGCGTTTTTACCCATTGCCCCTTTAATGCTTAAAGTTACTCGAGTTCATGCACATTTTCTTTTTGTCTCACCGTAATCACATGAGTGGGAGAGAGAAATACAGAGAATAAGACAAAGATTTATGGATGGATGCTGAAGTCAGCATGCTCTTATCGTAATCTCTAAGCCTGAAAAAGAAACAGCGTGGTCACCAGGCTAACGCTCCACCCATCCATCCAGGCTTGTTCAAACAGTCCAGATAACATCTGCCTTCAACATGAGCTTCTCTGTTACCACAACATTCAGTCTCCTGGATAAAACTTAATTCCTCCTGACAACAGCAGCTCCGGCTTCAGTGAATACCACAGACGTGTTTAGAGGAACTTATGGGTATTTAGCAACACTTTAGGGTTTTTTTTTCAGATTTTTTTTAATTAAAATTTTATTAAAAATGGGTGGATGGTGGAATTTGATGTGAACCTGACAGTACATGTTAATGATATAGCAGTGTCAATTACAAAAATTGCATTAATGACATTTAACAGACACCCTTATCCAGAGCAGCCTGGGGAGCAGTTGGGGGTGAGGTGCCTTGCTCAAGGGCACTTCAACCATTCCTGCTGGTCCAGGGAATCAAACCAGTGACCTTTTGGTCCCAAAGATGCTTCTCCAACCTTTAGCCCATGGCTTCCCCATGGGAACCTAGAAATATGTTACATCTTTCACTCTTAAAAAACACTGACACTAGAGACTCCTTCCAAAAGTCTCCTTCCAGAAAGCCTCATCATATCAACGTTTATTGTTAGTCTTAGGCTGCATCCGAATACGCATATGTCCATACTATTACGCTACGTTCACACTGCAAGGCTTAATGCTCAATTCCGATTTTTCTGTGAAATCCGATTTTTTTGTGAGGTCGTTCACATTAACAAATATATGCGACTTGTATGTGATCCTCAGTATGAACGAAAAGCGACCTAAAAGTGTTCCACATGCGCATTGCAGGATACGACGACGTCACACGCAGTGAGCATGGCCAGTGTTTACGGAAGTAAAACTGCCCGGTTGCGGTATGACCCATCCAATCTAGCTTGAATAGCTGTATCCCCCCAAATGGAAATCAGCTCCCTAACCTCTGCGTCCTTCCATTGAGAAGATTCAGAACCTTCACAGCCCGAAGCGTCCCTCGCATTGATGTCATGCGCAGGGGCGCAGATACGTTTTTTGAACTGGGGGGGACAAAAAACTGTGGGGGGGGGGACAAAGCTGCCAGCAAACCAACCCCAACCCCGATATGCCTGTCAACTTGTTGTGGGTTACCATAGCAACCAAGCTCGAGCTCGCAACCTGTGCAGTCTGCGCAGCTCAACCAACCGAATATCAGTCTTTGTTTTATGTGAGTTGTTGCAACTATGTATACACTGCCGTGCACCTCAATAAACCGAATGGTAATTAGTCTTTTGATTTTTCCGTGAGGTTTGCCTTATGCAAAGAAAGACAGCATAGACGTTTTTTCCTCCCTATAAGTGGGGGGGACCGAACGAGGTGAATTTAAATCTGGGTGGGACGAGCCCCACCCTCTATCTGCGCCCGTGATTATGCGCCATGTTGTTGTAACTTTTTTTGAGAGACCCGCCGCCTACTTCAGCGCAGAGTAGTGACGTTTGTGGCTTGTTGATGACGTGTAAGCCGGATGAATGCGACCTGGCGGTTCAGACTGAAGTCGCATATGAAAAGATCGGATAGGAATCGGAATTAGGACCACATATCCAAACGGCCTGGGTCGGATTTGAAAAAATCGGATCTGTGTCGTTCATATTGTCAATAAAAGATCGGATACAGGTCACATATGGGCGAAAAGATCGGATTTGAGTCACTTCAGCCTGCAGTGTGAACGTAGCCTTAGTTAGTCTTAGGCTGCATCCGAATACGCATACGTCCATACTTTTTGCGTAAAAGCAGTATTCGGCATCCGAATACTCAGTAGGAATTTAATGGTAGTCAGTACTACTAGTAGCTGGATGATCTATTACATCTGTAGTATGTAAGCATTCCACACTATGCTATCCCATAATTCAACTGAAGCCTCCGAATAACAGAAGAAAAATTCCATTGAGGAAAAATAAAAAGAAAGAAAATGGCTGTCTGAAGTGAAGTCAGTTGTTGCAGTGGTGTACAAAGGTATCAGGAATTGAAACATTTCTGCTTTTGAAGAAATTATTTTTAATTACGTAGTATATGTGGGGGGGGCACGGTGGTGTAGTGGTTGCCTCACTGTTGCCTCACAACAAGAAGATTCTGGGTTCGAGCCCAGCTGCCGACGGGGGCCTTTCTGTGTGGAGTTTGCATGTTCTCCCTGTGTCCGCGCGGGTTTCCTCCAGATGCTCCGGTTTCCCCCACAGTCCAAAGACATGCAGTTAGGTTAACTGGCTACTCTAAATTGTCCATTGATCAAGCTTGGACAGGGATGGGCTCTGCCAAGTTTAAAATGCCCTAGACATACCAATGATGGACTGTTAAAGTGTCATCAGTGGTGCCCCTACAGCCCTTTCCGGCTATGGGACAAAGAAGTATACATGGGGCATACATTATCTGTGAACATCTGGGTTGGTGGACAGGTAAGATGGCGGCAGAGTACGTCCAAAATTGTGCCCTTACTTTTCGCTAGTATACTCATAGAACAGTCATGTAGTAGGTACTTAACTGCCATTAGTACATAATGAGAATTGGGATGCAGCTTTCGATTACATGAAGAGTCCACTGTACAAGTTCCATTACAGGCATTTAGAATACGCTCTTATCCAGCGCGACATGCAACAAGTGCAAAAGTCAGGAACAAGAAGTGCTGAACTACTAGACAAGAAAGTTCTAGTGCCAAATGAACAAGTGACAGAATAGCATTTAGTGTAATATTCTGTTAAAGTCTCAGCAAACAGCCAAGGAAAACAAAACAATTCAACCATACAAATGAGCCGACAAAGTGCAACTAAATAGAGAAAAATAAAACCCCAATGGCTAATCTTGAGTCATCAGGACCAGGCTAGACAGTACACAGCCTGGGATGGTCAAGACTGCTAAGGCCGCTACGTGATTACACAGTGGGCAGGGAAGCAGGGGCAAGGTGCAGCCTGAAGAGGTCGGTCCTCAGTCTGCATTTGAAGGTGGTCAGGGAGTCGGCAGTTCTGGCCTCAATGGGAAGGCCATTCTATCAATGGAGAGCCAGGACACACAGCAGTCTTGAGCGGACTGGGCAGGAGCAGTGAGGAGGATGAGTCAGGCAACCAGTAGCAGTGGAGCATAGGGATCTGGCTAGCATGCTGGGTCAGATCAGTCTCTGGAGGAGACTGTTACTCTAGAAGTAGTTACTATAGAAACAATAATGTATGTTGAACTAGATCGATACTGTGGCTAAAGTAACAGTGATTTACGCTAGCTCTTGCAAACTGGGACGTCCGGTCACTATACCCTATAGATCCAGAACGGTAAGAGATAGAGAATGATGCTTAGTGAGGAAAAAAATCCCATTTTTCATGCATCATTCTGGTTCAGTGATCCAGATCAGCACCAAAAGTCATAGCAACTTAATTCAGCCCAGAGGTATTCTTCATGTGAAATTTGCTGATGATTGGTTGAAAACTGATGGAGAAATAGCACCCTAAAAATGTTAGAAGAGGAGGAAGAAGAAGAAGAAAGATCCTGAGTGAAACTAACAATTTGCACCAGCGCTGCTAGCACAAATTAATGAATGTAGAGCTGTCAGAGCTACTCATCTCATCTCATTATCTCTAGCCGCTTTATCCTGTTCTACAGGGTCGCAGGCAAGCTGGAGCCTATCCCAGCTGACTACAGGCGAAAGGCAGGGTACACCCTGGACAAGTCACCAGGTCATCACAGGGCTGACATATAGACACAGACAACCATTCACATCTAAGGTCAATTTAGAGTCACCAGTTAACCTAACCTGCATGTCTTTGGATTGTGGGGGAAACCGGAGCACCTGGAGGAAACCCACGTGGACAACATGCAAACTCCGCACAGAAAGGCCCTCGTCGGCCACAGGGCTCGAACCCGGACCTTCTTGCTGTGAGGCGACAGCGCTAACCACTACACCACCGTGCAGCCCCTGTCAGAGCTACTGTGATTGAAAATTATTCAACACCTTCTGACTAACCAGAATCAAGAATTAAATCACCATGTAATAAAACCAGATGATGTGACATGCTTTGGCAACTCACCCAGTGACCCCAGGATTTGGCACTGGATGCACCATGACCCTGAGCAGATTAAAGCAGAACTGATAAGATGAATGAATCAATGAATCAATGAATGAATGTCCCATTTAGTCATGGTGTTAGCAGGTAGTTTGCAATAGTGCCTGATTTGTTGAATAAGAATTTGACGGAAATTTGTTGTATACGGCTGGATTTTTGGCAAGCTACTAAGCTAAAACTCCCAGAGTTTCCACATCAGTCTAGATTGAGCAACAGGAGAGGTGTGTTCATCTCATGGAGTCATTGTTGCTCAGTACTGCTGAACAGTAAGGCCCAAACCATATAAGTGAGAGCCGGAAGGACAGATATGGTGCAAATCAAACCAAACCAAAGTCAAATCCAACAGTGTGATGGCAGTCTGATGCACCTCGAGTGTGAGATTCAGGAAACAATAAAGGGAGAGTCATGTGAATATGATAACTCCTTGATTCTTATTGCCCTGTGATAGAAGAAGCAAGAGGTCAACATGCTAAAGAGAAACAGAGATCCCGGGCCATGTGAGAAAGTACAGTAGGATGATTAATGGACTTCGACAAAGTGCAGCTTTGAACACAACACTTATGACAAGCTTATCAGTGCTATTTTTGGAGCCACTTCTGCTATTAAGTATGCCAGAAGTTGGAAGAAACAGCATTGCTGTTATGTTCTTCATTTTTTCAGTGAGCACTAATACTTCCTGATCGCTCTGTCCTTGCCCTGGAGAGCATGATCACTGGAGAACTAGAGTCATCGCTCCAACTGTCGCTGTGGAAGCCGGATACACCAGCACATTCGCAAAGGGCCAGAGATCTTCCAGCTTTCCCTGGAGGTCATTTCACCCCTCCTTATGGTCCACATCTCTCACTCCCATCAAGCCTCCCTGGTAGTCTCTTTCTATTTCTCAGTCCCTTTTAGTGTCTCTTAATTTCTCCTCCCTCTTCCATATCTGTCCGTCTTCCCCTCATTTCCTTCTTCTTAATTTCAATGGAGCCTGTGACGCTGGTCTGAACGTCGTGGGAAGCAGGACAGGGATTTTTCTGAGTAGCTCAAAAAAAGACCCCATGCCTGCTCATCTCAGTGTCTCTGTTGCATCCAGCATGCCGATGCTCTGAGACGAACGATCTCTCTTATGTGGGGCCAAGCTGGAGAAATTATGCATTCTGCTTTTTTTTTTTTCCCCTCACAGCGGCCTCCTAGCAACACATTTCCCTGAAAGCCTCTGACTGAAGTATTCTCTGGAGATTCTTCAACTGAGGACAAGCACCACACACCCACTCTTTGGCGTTTCTTAGAAGTCACAGTTTGCTCCACGGCTAAAGTGAAACAGCACAGGCACAGAAACATTTGGGACAGTAATGTGGCATTGCAGTCACTTCCAATGATTATATGGTGAAGCCCAAGCCAAATTTGGTCATGATAATCTACTCAACTCAGGGGGTCGGAAAGATGGAGTTGTGGAAACACCCACCTTCCCAGGAGGACACAGCTGGGAGAATTAATGAAGATATGTAGTAATGCCATTGTCAAGAACAAGCCACTGCAATTTGTTGAGGATTCTCGACCAAGTATCCAAAGGTTCTGCTCATCTCCTACTGTGTTCCCTAGTGTACCCCTAAAGCTGTCAGAGTCTCCCCAGTCTGAGCATGCTGACATTTGGTTTTAACAGTAGAAAAACTTTGAGGCTCGGGCTATTCCCAGCAGCCTGTGAACCAAGGCCAAGGTTTTTATCACTGGGCTCCAACAAGACCACGGAGTCCCTCCTCCTCCTCCCCACAGGGAGAGCTGGAGGAAGTCGTAGGATGATAAAAATGGGCTATTAGAAGGCCTGCACAGGCCCCATGGGTTCATTAAACTCCCTTAATCTCACATATCAGGGCACTGGCCATCTCAAACTGTGCCTCGCCTAGCATAGAGAATGTGAGGGGCACCACTGGATGCTTTGCTTTTTTTCTTAAAAACAAAAATACAGCCCTATTACCAATGCATTTCCTTTCAGAGAGCAGAAATACAGTGTAGGAATTTTCCATGGGAGACACACAATTGGGAATTGGTGGCTAAAGAGAATACCTTTCAGTCTTAATCATGTTGGGGGGTGGGGGGGTTGTTTGCCAACATTCTCATGTAAAATAAGCTTTATGAAGAAATTTCCTGAGGGCCTAAAAGCCTTCATAGTATAAAGGGACTATGGTTATTGAAAACATAAGCATGAAACCCAACAGAATGCCAGCATGTTCGAGATCCAGCAATGGCATGAGAGCAGATATGTGGGGGAGTGAGAAAGAAGAGTAGAGAAGAGAAGACTAAGGCAGCAAGTCAGAGTAAGAAAGCGATCATTTAGATAGATATGTCTGGCCTAAAAATAACATAATACTCTGACGCCTTGTCTCTGCACAAGGCCTTGTCTCAGGGGCAACAGATGCATGCACTTAGACATGCATCTGTTGCCCCTGGAGGCTGCAAGCTTTAGGGGTAGATGAACAAGGCCACCTCTTGAACAAGTCTCTCAGTTCTTCTCTTCATACAACATGCAAACACCATTACATTACATTCATGGCATTTAGCAGAAGCTCTTATCCAGAGTGATGTACAACGTACCCAGAGCAGCCTGGGGAGCAGTAGGGGGTTAGGTGGCCTGCTCAAGGGCACTTCAGCCATTCTTGCTGGTCCAGGAATCAAACCAGCGACCTTTTGATCCTAAAGCTACCTCTGTAAACATTAGGCCAAGATTTAGTTTTGCCATAGTATTTACAGTTTTTGAACACTTGCTACAAGGATACACACGAAAACTAGATCTGCTTTTCTGCTTTATAAGATAGAACAGTGGTTAGACTGAACACAAATAAAATTTAACTCAGCAGAAAAGCCAATTCAATGAAGGAGAAAGGATGCAGGATGTGAAAGACACTCATTTGCTTCTGGTATTTGTTAGTTTCGCTTTGCTTTTACTTTGTCTAGGTGACTTGCCTCATAGAAAACAAGAAGGAACAAATGAGGGGAAAAAAAGAGCCATCTCATTCCTGGATGAGATTTATATTGTAAAATTTAGTTTATCTCTTGAGGTTTATCCCTCTACTTGCTAGGATTTTCCCGTTAGCCATGTTGGCACCACCATCATTAGATAACAATGCCAAATTTCATATATTACTTGTGCTCCAATTAGTTACTCCATATGTTTTAATCCATTAAACTTGGCTGATTATCCAGTTTTACACCTTACAACGAAGTCAAGTCCCTCCTGTGCCAGGACGTGGTCTTCCCAGGTACTCTCCCATCCCCAGTACTAACCAGGCCTTTAGGCGCATTGGGCAGTGTCGATCTCCGCTTCTATAGCCCTCGGCCTCTTGCCTATTATACAGCTAGGGTTACAGTAGGGGGCCAGTCCTCTGGTAACCATGAGAGTTTGACTCCCCACTCACATTTGTGTTGCAGCATGCCTTGCCAGATGGCAGAAGGTACCATTTTTATGATGATCTTTAGTATGACCCATCCACAAGTAGAACTTGCGATCTCCCAGTCGAGAGGTGGACATGCTAACCACTAGGCCAACTTGTGGTCCCATAAACCTTGCAACATTATTCAGTACTTATTGTGAATTATCACTATGAACTGTAAAGGCTGTCAGTAAAACCCTACAGCACTGAGTTTTACTTTCATTGTGTTCCATTTTGGTAGAACTCACGTAGAGAGCTCGAGCATTAACCATCCAAAAAACCTTTGAGAAGTCCTTTTTTTTTTTTTTAAGAGCCTGGATGGTTATGAGATTGAAAAAAATACAAGTCTCGTTCTAGCATCTGGTTTAATTTTTTTTTTTAAATGGAATGATAATATTATATTTTCTAACAAAACTTTAAATGCTTGTTTTCATTTCTGTAATGCACCATAGTATTCTTTTTAAAACCACATTCATGTTACAGAGATGATGTTCAGAACATTTGAACCTAAAAGTAAAAAGGTTCCGAGCATTCAGGCCAAGGTTCTTAAGTTCATCCTTTGGGGATATCCTTTAATGTTTCCATAAAAGATGGTATGCTGTGTCCAAAACGGTTCAAGTAAAACTTAAGCATCCAGAGAACCCTTGAGGAACAATTTATTTGAAGAGTGTACTGGAGATGTAACGAGTGTAGCCTATATTTCCATTTTGAAATCATTTTTATTGCTAAAATGAAAAGAGTCTAAATATTAAATTGTGAAGATAGCATGTGGGTTAAGTCTTCATAAAGTTGAAAAAACATTTGCAGTGCCTCTAATCTTACTAGCCTTGGTGTAATGTGGTGATATGCAGCAGATATTTCCTTAACACCCCTCCGGGCCATGTGCTGAGTGGCCCCCCCACTGGACTGAGTGCTTAATGACAGGGGCTCTGACATTCCTGACGAGGGCCTGAGTGAGCAGACTAATTAGATCTGTGTTCTTTGGATTGGTCTTATCCTCCTCACGCTAGCAGCCAATACATCAGGCCACTGGCTCAAGACACGCCAGCTACCAGGCTTATCACACCACACTCAGTAACACTGATAGAGTGCAGCTCTGCTGTTGGCTCACATCGGCAGGGGGGTTACGGGGGGAAGTGAGGAGTCGGGGTCAGGGGTCAAAGGCTGAGGCAGTGCTGGTGGCCTTCTGACACCCTCCCACCAACTGATAAGATGGATAAGATATATGGATAGCTATAGAGACGTAATAAATTTCACGAAGAAATGCCATGAGTCCAGGAACACAGGGTGATTTACGCAAGACAAGAGCAATATACATAACATACAACAGTCATGTGTTGTGCGAATAAACAGTTGGCCAGAGGTGTACAATTACTTTTGTAAGTGGATTCCAACTTTTCAGAACTTTATGGAATGTAACAAATCGCAAAACCTGAAAGTCAGTTCCATAGCTTACTCGGTCACGTGACACAAGCTTTCCAGAAAGTTTCACAAGGCATCTGGTTGATTGCATTACATTAATGCCGTTTAGCAGATGCTCTTATCCAGAGCAATGTACAACATACCCAGAGCAGCCAGTTGGGGGTTAGGTGCCTTGCTCAAGGGCACTTCAGCCATTCCTGCCGGTCCAGGGAATCAAACTGGCAACCTTTTGGTCCCGAATCTGCTTCTTTAACCATTAGGCCATGGTATACTCTGCAAGTGTCCATTTGTTGAAATATTTTGTGAATGTAAAATGACTTATTTGTAACAGCCCTGGGATTTTTAACACTCTAGGCCACGCCCATTTCTGGGTGCCAGATCCAGATACAAATATTAAGGGAAGAATTTCAAGCTCGACTTCAAATTACACACTATACCAGTTCATTTAAATGATGGATTACACATTTATCTTGGTAAGGAATTTACTTAACTAAGAAGTTTTAGCATTAATTTTTCCACCTGTGGAGCTGGCACATCTGCGGTTACTATGGGTTCCTCCACGAACCTCTGTTGACTCATCATGCTTGTGTAATAACTCTTGAAGCTCGTTCCTCAACTCCCCATCATCTGTCCACCCAAAGATTTCTATGGCAGATTCATTTCTCATTATTGAGCAATAATTTTTGCATATCAAGCAGAATGTCTCAAGAAAAATCTATTCGCCGATGAATAATTTTAACATTCAAGCAAAATTTATTTAAAAAAAAAACATTCCTTTGTGGATCACTAAAGATCAGACTGTTTTTGACTGAAGACTGAAGTTGTTCTTGTCCAGGACATATTCTTGTTCTGTTCAACTATTTACTGGAATATAAAGAATCGTCAAATCGGTATTTTGCTGCATGGATATGCTTGCTGTATCCAAATCTATGCCAATGATACATCCAAGTGATATGGACGAGCAGCCGAGAAATGTCTGTAATGTTTCATTTGATTAGTGAGAAATTTGATCACCTTTAGTGGGGAAGAGAGTCTATTATAATGGTGATGAATTTCAGACTTTGGACCATCTTAAGTTTTGTTCACATTCCAGTCAGATTGATTACTTTATTATTATGAGCTCATTCGGCCAACAGGTGATGAGTTTATGCCATCATGTGTTGTCCAGCATCTGTCTGGTGTTGTCCACATTTCACAAAACTTGCTTCTTCTCTCTCAATACTTCACTGATTTTTATTCTTTATGGCAGGAAGGTACAGTAGGTCTGCCTGGGGTGCATATGGCTTCTACCCAAATTTGCATAATTGCAATTAATAATCAAGATATGGAGTAATTAATCAAATCAATCCCTAACAAGCAGTTTCCACACAAATTGCTTCTGCTCTCTCAATTCTTCCCTGATTTTGATTCTTTCTGGCATGAAGGTAGGGGTACCTAGGGTGCATATACAGTAACTTCTACCCAGATTTGCTTCATTACAATTATTAATGAAGTTAATAGTGGACTAATTAAGCCTTAATGAGCAGATCAACAAAAATCGCTTCTTCTCAGTCAATTCCTCGCTGTTTTAGATTCTTTCCGGTAAATAGCTCAGTATTCCTGGGTGTTTATAGCTTCTATATATCGCTTGTATAGAGTGTATATAGCTTACAACATTTATTGTGCAAGGTGGCCCACTTTAGATCATTCCTTCTGGTCTAGACGGGGCCAGAGTGAGCTATGCCATCATTGATGGTCTCATTGTCCTTAGTGTTCATAGTAGCGAGCGAGTCCATCTCATAGCTCCAGGGTTCAATCCTGTCTGAACTGCCTGTCTGGAGTTTCCTGTGGCATGGTAGTGTAGTGGTTAGCACTATCACCTCACAGCAAGAAAGTTCTGGGTTCAAGCCCAACGGTTGATGGGGGCCTTTCTGTGTGGAGTTTACATGTTCTCCCCGTGTCTGCGTGGGTTTCCTCCAGGTGCTCTGGTTGCCCCTACAATTCAAAAGTGCCCTTGAGCAAGGCACCTAATTCCCATCTGCTCCCCGGGTGCTGTAGCATAGCTGCCCACTGCTCTGGGTATGTGTGTTTGCTCGTTGCTCACTTATGTGTGTGCGTGTATGTAGGCTAAATGCAGAAGATGAATTTCACTGTGCTTGAGTGTGCATGTGACAAATAAAGACAACTTCTTCTTCTTGGGTTTTCTCCAGGTTCTCTAGTTTCCTCCCAACCCATAAAAACAAGCTATATTGTATTGGATTACTGATTATCTTTCCCCTGAATGAGAGTGTGAGCGAATATTGTGCATGATGTACTGCAATGGATCGGCATCCCATCCAGGCTGAATTCCCACCTCACACCTGGTGTTCCTGGGAATCCACTGCACCCCTGATCAGGATCCCCCTGGGGAACTTTGTGTTTTCTTATCTACTAAAAAAGGCTTCCAAATTTTTACTAAGCTATATTTTTTTAACATGTCCGATTAAAGGGGAACTGAAGTCATTTTTAAACTTGCTTTATTTCTTAATTAACGTGTTATTCAATTACGTTTTCGGTTTTAGTAACCTTATATCATGACTCGTACTGGCAACTAATTGAAATTAAATATTATACTTATCGGCCTATTCGGTTTTTAGCCATGTTGAATTTAGTTTGTTTGGTCCACGGCAGGCGTCGCTTATCCACACGATCTTCACGAGACTTGTGCGAGACTTCGAAACGTGAAGTGTCAGCCAGGTGTCAGTGCCACCATTTTGAAAACTGTTTTCCAAACGAAACATTGCACAAAAACGAGTTTAAATGACGATTACTGCCTACTTTTTTCAAACTTTCCTGATTGCTATCAAAACAAACAAAACTTCCAGCTTCAGCATTCGAAAGAGGGCGCGCGCGTCTTTTTGACAACGTTTCAAAAGACATCGGTCACTTTGATTTCCGCTGTACGTTTTACTTCCGTCCTACGATGTCTCGCACAGGTCTCGACGAATCTCGTTTACGCCCGTTGCTTTGACATATGGACTGATATATTACAGAGCATATTTCAAACACTCATAACTTGCTATAGCAGCGACAAAATAGCGATCAAAAATGCATTCCGATATTTAATAAAATGATATAAATAGAATTTTGAGAATAAAAAATGTGCCTTCAGTTCTCCTTTAAAGATCTTCTGTTTTCCAGGATTGTTGTAAAACTCTGATGCCAGTCGAGATCTGTTTTGTCTGGCTTGATTTCAGCACAGGTACATAACATCTGGAAGCGTGAACTGAAATTGGTGACAAGCCCACGCCCATTAGATTGGTGTGAGTAATAATGTTCTCCAAGTGCTTTCCACTCCTTTAAATCAGCTCCAATCACCTGCGCTGTCAGCCAGGCCTGAGCATTAGAGCTGCATTAGGAGCAAATCCTTATCTGAACCCAAAGTAAGCAGAAAAGTGCCTGGAAAGTAAACAGCTCGATTCAGCCTACACCACACACACACACATGCTCACAAATCACATTTCTGATTTTGCACTTCTCCGACTTGCAAAGTTGCACAGCAGGACAGAAGCACACAGTAAACAGACTTACAGCAGTTGCACAAGAAAGAACCGAGGAGCCAAGAAGTGACGCTCAATGGTGAGAAGATTTTCTGAACCGCAGTGTTTTTAAAGAAACATTTTTAACCATGATAACGAATACAAATGTTTCCCTTGATGTTTGTTGAACATTACATCATAAAAATATGTAACTTAGCATTCTAACTTTATGTTGTTGTTGTTGGTTTTGGACTTGATGCTGTTTGAGCCTGGTACATTTTATAGATTGTGAAAACTGTTTTCAAGCTCAGGTGTGGTACAAAGATCTAATCCCTGGTCCTCTTGCTCCTCTTGGTCTGGAGTTCACTTGAGTTGAACAGTTATGTGATCACATCAGACATGGAAGCCATCTGCTGCATCAGGAACACGTACGATTGCTTCAACTTGCCACATTGCTTCCTGTTTGAAGTTTTGTGAAGCCAAGGAAAGAGTTCTTAAGCCCCAGTCCTACAATACCAATAACCAGGGTGCGATTTGTCAAAAAACCAGAAGGGGGGATGGTTTTTTTTTAATCATGAAACGTCACAAAATTAAGGTAACAATAGGCTAACAGCTCAGTAACATCCGATGATATCAAATGAATAACACTAAACGAAAACGAACACTAAACCAGAGATAGTAAATTCATCTTCCTATCTCTCTGACTAAATACACGAACACTAACACAACAAAGTTCGCATTGCTTGTCACGTTGCTGTGATGTTTCTCTCCCTCCAGATTAAATGGACAGTGACTCAAAAATCACTGAAATACATGAATACTAAATGAACAGTTTGCTCTGATGGCGCAGTTCATGTGGCCTTTTCTGCTTTCCCGTCGGTGCGCTATCCGCCGCGTTTCGCCCTTCTTTAATCCACATTTCTGCGAATTTCTCAGCAGGGAAGGAACGCACGTCTGGCCCATTGACAGCGAGGAAAAGAAGGCTGTCAGTGTGGATACAGTCATTCTGTTGCGCTCATCAGTAAGGATGTGATTCATGGAGCTAAATCCACGTTCACACTCTGATTATCTATTTGCTGGGGATGTTCGTAGGGTTGCCAACTTTCTCATATCCAAATGAGGGACACTTTGTTCTGGGTGCGGACAAGTACCGGTACAGGCCCTGTACACGCACCCCAGCACCCCAAAATAGTTACAGTACCGAATCGCCTTTAGGTGAGGGTTTCAAATGTAGGCCACTACAAATTCATTTCTAAAATAGAGCTTTTAAAAATTAATAGACCAATTAATGGATATTTTTAAGTAACTTAATGCAAAATAACAAACAATTCTAATATTATTGTCTCATTTTTCTCTTTTAAACTTTGGCCAAATAATTCATCAGGCCATATTTATGAAGGCAATGTCATAAACTGAAAAATGATTTGCTGTAGCTGTAAAACCCTGATATTTGCTTAATTGTCCATTTGAAAACCCTAAGAACCTTCTGCAATGCTTCATAGCAGAAGAAGAAGAGAGAAAGACATCACAAAGGCAGGAGTGAGGCAGAAAAGCTCCCCTACTATAGGCTGAGGTCTATCCTGTTTCGGAAGGGTTTTTTTTAAGCTATCTGCTATCCTTATCGAACAGTTAGGCTGTAGCCACTGGCTGCACCATCTGCTCTAGTTTAATTTGGTGCCTATTTTGTCAGTATAGCTTAAAAATTCAGGATATGGCAACAGTGAATGGTATTAAATTGCAGATGACCACGACTCACGGTAATGGCGCTTCTCACGGCAATTACGCGATTTACACATTTAAAATTACCCAAAAAACAGGATGTCCCGCCCAATACGGGACGGTTGGCAACCCTAGACGTTCGTGAACATCAAAGCTGCCACTTCGGGTCATTTTGAAAGTGAGTGCAATGTAGACCATAGAAAACTGTCTCACAACATGCCTGTCATGTCAACTTTTTTTTTTTTGGTTTGTTTGTTTTATTGACGGGGTTGTCCCCGAGGATTTTTTTTCAGCAGAGATAAAAACCAGAGGGGGGGATGATCCCCACCATCCCCCCCAGCAAATCGCACCCAGCCAATAACTACTGTATAACGATAACTATAAATAAGTAGGTCTGCTGCAGTTTATGTGGTCGGTGCTCACACCAGACCGATAACTATCCCTATAGCCCAGGCCTGGGTTTATCCGTATCACTGAGATCGCTTCTGGAGCAATTTTTCCAGGCCTGGACCTGATCCGATGAAACATCTGACCAATCAGGGAATTGGTCAGATTACATGTGGTGTTGTCTGAGCATGTCCTATTTTTCCTGGGCGTCTTTGTACAGCCTTGTTGCATTATGAAATCACGGAATACGGATTCACAGAAAATAAAATAAAAAACAAAACACGGAGCTTTTATTCATGGATATGTGACAATTTTCAGTGAAAAATGATCAATAGTAAATTAATAAAACATATAAATGCAGGTAAGATATTTTAATTATGAACTTCGGCAGTCCAAACATGTAACTGGACTTCAAGACGTCTTAATTTTTTATCCGTGACGCATCATCCGTATGAAATCGGTAACCAATCTGTAATATACTGCAGCGTCCGTGACGATTAGCCGTACAGATGTATTAAAATCCGTACCCACTCTATTTTGTATCCTTTTTTTTAAATTATATTTCCGTAATCCATGATCTTTCCGTGTTTTATCAACCACCAGAGTGTGTACATGGGTCATCTTGAAATCCAAGCTGTACAGTATGACCTGGAATGATGTGCTACTACTTGGAAAAACCTTCTATGACTATTCCTAAGTTGCATGTGTTTATTTCCCTGAGTGTCAAGACCAAGTGATATTACAGTCAGGATTATACTGTAGTTGTGGTGTTTCTGCTCCAGACTGGAACTAAATCCAGCTCTCGGTTCTAGTTCTAGTTATCGGTGTTGTGGGACCAGGCCCTTACGGTTATTGATTTACCGTATACAGCTAGCTTCATAAGGAAATAATAATTGTAATTAGGGAATAAATCTCAGGCGTGAGAGAGGAAATCCTTCATGTAGGGAGCTGAATAACCTCACAGTGATCACCGAGCTCTCTGGGTCTGTGTGACCCGACACTCTAACACACGATCCTGAGCTTCACCATGAGATAGAGACCTGATGAGAAACATGCGGGACGAGGGCCTGAGGTGGGGAGTGTGTGCAGTCCAGGAAAAGAACTCAGATTTTTTTTTTTACAGTGGCTTCTTCCTGACACTTTGAGATCCTGATGATTGGTTGATTAATTCTCTATAGCAGCGGCTCTGATAGTCAGGCTGCAGCAAATCACAGGTTTTGTTCGAATATGAAAACACGCAAGTATGTTGTCGTTTCTATAGTAACGGATCATTCACAGGAATTTGTTCGGTGGATGTTGGACGGAATTTACAACCAACAATAAACAGATGACAAATATGCTGTTATTTGACAAAGAAAACTTTTAATCTGTGATACAGAGAAGTTTTCCGTAAAGAGATGTTTATTGATTTAACATTTATGGGAGGAGTCTCACTCTGGTGTCAACACTTTGTAACTGAGTTTACGCATCCAATGACAATCTATGGTTTTGTTTGTTTGTTTGTTTGTTTGTTTGTTTGTTTGTTTGTTTGTTTGTTTGTTTGTTTGTTTTTGTCAAATTAACTTCAAGCAAGACAAAAGACAGAGCATGGTGAAGGAACAACTGTTTAATGTAAGCGAGAACACAAGCTAACAACCTCCGTGGACACGACAAAACATTCAGTGTAACTGTAAACAGATAAAAAGCACAATGTTTTATTCGTTAATAAATGATCAATTATAATCAATGGCAAATTGTTGTAGTGTAAGAGGAATAAAACACATGGGGATGTGCCGTTATAGGAAAACAATCAACTGTAGAGGTAACACAATAATTCCACTTCATCACACTACCGTGCAGTTGATTATTTTCCTATAACTGCATGACACCAAATGTGTTAAAATAAATAAATCTGTTTATGATTTCGTTTCAATTTTTTAAAAACTTTTTCCAACTGCCACCTGATGATGTCACAGCGGCCTGACCAATCAGCAGCTCTGCTTTAAACTCAACCCCACAGTGCAGATGCGCACTGCAGGGCCCCGACTGCTCCGTCTTCTTTCTCTTTCTCGCTCTACCTTTGGACCTGCTTTCTCTTTTTATTTTATCTGCTTATCGACTACTGCAGAGAAGTACGACTACTTCTCTCTTTCTCTCCCTTCATCCTTTCGCATTCTCTTTCTCTGTCCCGGACTCATTTTTTTTCCTTCTTCTCTTTCCACATTCTCTTTCTTCCTTCTTTCTTTCCTGTATGCATGTCATCCTTTCATCCTTTTTGGAAAGCAAATGCAAAAACGACTGTTTCAGTGATGTGGAAGAGATGCAGGAGGCAGGCCATCCAGTGATATCTGAGCTAGTGTCAGCTGTGAGTAAAGATAAGATGTGGAGAGAGAGAGAGACTAAAAATGAAAGCGAGAAAGAGAGACAGACAGACTGAAAGTGAGAAAGAGTGACTAAAAGTGAGAGAGAGAGAGAGAGAGAGAGAGAGAGAGAGAGACTTGAGAGGCTGAAATCAAGAGAGAGACTAAAAATGAGAGCGAGACAGACAGACAGACTAAAAGAGAGAGGGAGAGAGACAGACAGAGACTGAAAGCGAGAGAAACAGAGACTAAAAGTGAGAGAGACTAAAAGTGAGAGAGAGAGACAGACAGACAGACAGAGACTGAAAGTGAGAGAGACAGAGAGAGACTAAAAGTGAGAGAGAGAGAGAGAGAGAGAGAGAGAGAGAGAGAGAGAGAGAGACAGACAGAGAGAGAGAGACTGAAAGCGAGAGAGACAGAAAGAGGGACAGAGAGAGACTGAAAGTGAGAGACAGTGACTAAAAATGAGAGAGAGAGAGAGAGAGAGAGAGAGAGAGACAGACAGACAGACTGAAAGAGAGAGAGAGACAGAGAGAGACAAAGTGAGAGAGAGACTAAAAGTGAGAGAGAGAGAGAGAGAGAGAGAGAGAGAGAGAGAGAGAGAGAGAGAGAGGCTAAAAGTGAAAGGGAGAGAGAGACAGACAGACAGACAGACAGACAGACAGACAGAGACTAAAAGTGAGAGAGAGAGAGAGAGAGAGAGAGAGTGACAGATATACAGACAAACGGACTGAAAGCAAGACAGAGAGAGAGACAGACAGACAGACAGAAAGCAAGAGAGAGAGAGAGGGATGGTGCGTGTGTGTGTGTGTGTGAGACAGAGTGTGTGAAGGACAGACCGCCCAGGCTGGGTGTGGACACCGTGTCCCTGTGTCAGGTCTTAGAGCAGACAGCACACCTTATAAGGCAGCAGTGGAGTTTAGCACTTGAGCCTGGCAGCTGGGATCTCTGCTTAATGCAAACAGGATTATACTGCTCACTGTACCACACACACACACACACACACACACCTACATACATCCACACATAAACTTCCACACTTGCACAATGTCAAACAAGAAAAGCAACATACTCTTACTCTCTCTCTCTCTCTCTCTCTCACACACACACACACACCTGGAATTCGTACATTATCATATATTAACACACAATGTCGCACAGCAGATGTCCATGAAGCAGAGTTTTAGTCACCAACCTGAACATCATTATTTTCCTTTCAACTTAACAAAAAAAGATAATTTGTTTTAATTGATTGATGAATGATACGTCATCCTTTTATCCATTTATAGTTCCCTTTATTGTTCTGGAATGTCTGTGAAACAAGTTTGCTCTTGTTTTCACTTACATTCAAGCAGCTATAAACATCTCTCACCATCCTCTCTTTTCCCCAAAGCTTCGAAATCAACAAGACAAAACTAAATGCAGCAGAAAAAAAGAACTGAAATCCTCCAACTTGTCCGTCACATTGGAAAACGTAGCTCTAACACTAGAGACACTTTCATAAATGAAATTTAAAAGAAAAATCATATAAGAACAAGTGCATTAATATAAATCTGTGATTTGCAGATTGATTTATTTAATGTATTTAATTTAATGATATTTTAACAGTACGCTTCTTCACCAAAGTGATTTTGAAGGTCCTGTAAAAATGAATTATATGTTACAAGATTGAGAAAGTTTAAAAACAAAACATTTAAACTAATTGAAACAAATTGATTTAAAAAAAAAAATTAACATCTCATCTCATTATCTCTAGCTGCTTATTCTGTTCTACAGGGTCGCAGGCAAGCTGGAGCCTATCCCAGCCGACTACGGGCAAAAGGCGGGGTACACCCTGGACAAGTCGCCAGGTCATCACAAGAAAATTAACATTATAGTAATATCTAAAAAAAAAAATTTAATCGTGTGCATTGAAAGACTTTAAAAGAATTTTGATTTAAACTGGGAAATCTTAAGCACTCATCATTACTGAGATTGTTCTGTTCTTTGACGGCTTGATATCAGGCTTGTGGTACTCGAGTCCGACTTGTGCCCTGATTTTAAGGACTCGTGACTTGACTTGGACTTGAGCACTGATGACTCGGACTCAGACTCTGACTCGTGCATTAACTCCATTCGGACTCATAAATTGGAGACGAGGACTCGGATTTTTTCTTTATTTTTTGTAACATGCCATAATAATTTGCATAAGATATTTAATTCTGTGCGAGAGAATGCACATTCACCTGTTCATATGTCATGTTCAGGAACAAACTAATGTTAAAAGCGCTAAAATGCCTGGAGAGACGCCCCTAGGATTGTCCGCTTTGTTTATACAGACTTCTCGTGCAGTGGGAAAAATGCACTGCTATGTGTTCCATATGTAGAAGAACTATCGAGGAGACGACGGGGACAACCTCGAACTTCAATTGTCATTTGGCAAGACTCCACCCACAGAAGGAAGTGATACGCTATGTTATTTGCCCTGTTGATAGTGGGCGGGGCTTGCTGAGCGATGAACAAGCTTTTTATCTGTAGCCTGTTAACTAAAATGGGGCAGTCGAGCAGGAACGTTAGTCCAATATAGTAGCAGAGACACTTTCACATAAAGGCAGCAACAGCCACCGTTAAATGGTGCAGTTGGAGTCTTGTTCTCAGACTCGACTCAAAATTTTCTTTAATGACTTCGATTTGAACACGGGGGACTCGAGACTGGACTCGGACTTGAGGTTTAGTGACTCGACTACAACATTGACTTGAATGGATATAGCAGAAACGTTGCTAGATTTCCTCTTACTTCCAAACAACATGATTTTAGTTTTGGACGTATTCAATTCGAGGTGAAATGATTGCACTTAAACCAGTCACCAAGCGTTTTGAGATCGTCATTAAGCTTATCTTCAACATCAGCAACTGAAGAGGAAAAATAGCACAGGAGTGTACTGATCATCATCATCAGCATACAGAGATGCTTGAGTATGTTGGACAATGTCAGGAAGATGGTTAATGCAGTTAATGTAATAAACAAGAGTGGACCAAGGATACGTCCCTGTGGCACACCGAGACTACATGGTAATCAGAACGGAGAGTTCAAAAGGCACAAATACATATAGTATAAGTCTAGTGACACTTGATTATAATTTAGCAAGGAATTACAGCATGTTATTAGATCGAGGTTTATTAGGTTTTTTTAATCTTTACAAAGATATGAATTTATGAATACGAGCGATAATTTGAACACTAAATTAAATGAGAAGAAAATCTTTCGGATGTTCTCTTTAAGGTTGTGTTTGATGATGAAATGCAAATGATCGCATCATTATGTTGAATTTGATCTTCAATTAATTTTATCTTAAAAGACAGAAACACTTCATGGAGGCGGAATAAGAGAAGGCAGAAGAGGAAAGAGGACATGTAGCCGACTACTGGCATGCAGGGGGGAAAAACAGATTTAATGACAACCCAGATTTCTCTGGCCTTCCTCAATCTATATGTTTGAGAGAGAGAGAGAGAGAGAGAGAGAGAGAGAGAGAGAGAGAATCACAGAGAGTGCTGATTGTAGTGGCTGAACGACCCTCTCCTCCCCATGTGTGTTCCACGTGTTACAGCCACATTCTTACAAATATTTATCCCTAGTGTGAAACACTCTTGATCTCACCATATTGTTTATTTCCCACCACTTCTTCTTTTTCTTCTTCTTCTACTTTTTTTTTCCAAAGGGCTGTTTTGTGTGAGCCCGAGAGAGCCTCGCTGACTTCCATTCGCTCTGATCAGAGCTGACAGAACAGAAAGAGCAACTCAGCTTCAAGGGTGGAGCCTGAGACGGGGGAAACAGAATGAGGGAGAGCATGAGAAAGAAAGAAAGAAAGAAAGAAAGAAAGAAAGAAAGAAAGAAAGATGAGGAGACGAGGGAGGGCGAAGCGGATGAAGAAAGAAGAGGAAGAAGAAGAGTTGTGTAGTCTTTGTAGACAGATGTAGTTCTCTCAGAGCTATTCTTAGCACTCATAACACACATCAGGTTCATTACGCTAAAGAGACACAACTGAGAGAGATGCGTGCATGTGTGAGGACTTTATCTTTAAAATATTTTTCAAGAATGCATGCACGCATGAGGGCGGCACGGTGGTGTAGTGGTTAGTGCTGTCGCCTCACAGCAAGAAGGTCCGGGTTCGAGCCCCGTGGCCGGCGAGGGCCTTTCTGTGCGGAGTTTGCATGTTCTCCCCGTGTCCGCGTGGGTTTCCTCCGGGTGCTCCGGTTTCCCCCACAGTCCAAAGACATGCAGGTTAGGTTAACTGGTGACTCTAAATTGAGCGTAGGTGTGAATGTGAGTGTGAATGGTTGTCTGTGTCTATGTGTCAGCCCTGTGATGACCTGGCGACTTGTCCAGGGTGTACCCCGCCTTTCGCCCGTAGTCAGCTGGGATAGGCTCCAGCTTGCCTGCGACCTTGTAGAAGGATAAAGCGGCTACAGATAATGAGATGAGATGCACGCATGAAAGTTTTTTGTTTTCACCCTAAACCCTGTGCTCTCAAAGCAAAACTGAATATATTCTGAATAAATATAGCCAAATTTCCCCAAAACATCAAAGTTTATGTCATTTTAGTGTTTTAGAGAGAGAGAGAGAGAGAGAGAGAGAGAGAGAGAGAGAGAGAGGTCAATGTGATGCTCTCCTGCATCATGAAAAATCATTTAATTAATAATTTTACTTCATAATTTCAGAAATTATTGACTGTTAAGTCTTTGAATTGGATTTTTCCAAAGAAATGAAAGGTTGCTGGTTCGATTCCCTGGACCAGCAGGACTGGCTGAAGTGCCCTTGAGCAAAGCGTCTAACCCCAAACTGCTCCGGCAAGTGTGGTGGCGTACCTTGTGTCTGATTAGCCAAAGAAAAAACGATGATGTGATTATCAGTTCAGCCATAATAATAAATAAGAATAGAAAATAAATAATAAATATTAATGAAAAATAAATGTGAATTCATTAATTAATTAATTGAAAAAAAAAACATCATGATTGCAAATATTTTTTAGAAATTCGTTCAGGTTTTAAACCAACCCTCTGCAGCATCATTTTTATTTTATTTCTATTTATTTATTTATTTATGACTGGATTTTCAATACCTTTGGAAGTTAATTGTGATTCATAAAGAAGATGTGATTGCCTATACCATATTTGAAGCCGTCATAAAATCCACCACACACACACACCAGTATAATCTACACTCCAGCCATTGTTCTGTCCACAGACCCACAAATCTTTGTCCATTATGTCACCTAGCAACCAACAATATTAAGTGCATTATTGACACACAACACTGCATGGTGGAAGAATTCTTTATTGCGAATATCATTAATAATAAACTATTTATTCAACAACGGATTTAGTTTACAATGTTGTATTGTTTCGGATATTATGCTTTGTGTCATGTTTAATTCAGGACTTCTCCCTACAGTACTTGTGATGAAATCGCTGGAACTCCTGCTGGAACTCGCCTTCTCATGGCGTATTGCTTGAAGAAACAACTATTGACCAGTTTTGCGTTTCATTTTTCAGTTCCTACACCAGTCACGAGTGAGATCAAGGAGCAACAGGTTTCAAAAATGATATAAAACGACATATTCATTGCGTTATTTATTTGAAATGATGTATGGCTTGTTTGGGTTTTTTTATTCACTCTTAAATCTACCATAGGTATCGAAAATGAACCGTTAAGGATGAAACTGTTAAATTTTCAGTGTATATTTTTGTTGGTAGAGAGTGTCGTTTTATTTAAAGTGTTAATATTAAATGTCCAAACTGTGAGATATAAAACAAACATGTGGTAGAATTACGGAACATTGATATTAGTGATGTTACATTAAAATGCATTGGTGTTTAATTTCTCACAGTTTTAATCAAACGCGTCAAAACTTCATTTTAAAGCACTAAATTCTAAGTTTACCACACACACACACAAAAAAAAAAAAATTAGAGTTTTGGATCATGATTTTATTACACACTCACCGGCCACTTTAATAGGAACTTGTTCTTGGCTGCAGGAGTGGAACCCAAGGTGTTCTTCTGTTTTCTGTTGCATGCTGAGATGCTTTTCTGCTCACCACGGTTGTAAAGAGTTGTGATTATATGAGTTACTATATCCTTCCTGGCAAAAAAGCTCAAACTGCTCAATCTGGGCATTTTCTTATCTCTGATCTTTCTTATCAACAAGGCGTTTGTTTCCACCCACAGAACTTTTGCTCGCTCACTCACTCACTCAGTGTTTGTTTTTTGTTTTTCGCACCATTCTGTCTGTATAAACTCTAGACTGTCTGTTGTGTGAAAACCCCAGGAGGAGATCAGCCGTTTCTGAAAGACTCAAACCAAAAATACTCATGTGGCTCGAACCAACACCCATTCCACAGTGAAAGAAAGAAAGTCACACTTCACAGCGAGATCACAATT
Organism: Neoarius graeffei; assembly: GCF_027579695.1. Lineage (NCBI taxonomy): Eukaryota > Metazoa > Chordata > Actinopteri > Siluriformes > Ariidae > Neoarius > Neoarius graeffei. The sequence goes on from NC_083574.1 coordinate 6,597,637, forward strand.
TTTCCCGTTCTGATGTTTGAACATTCTGAACGTTAACCAAAGATCTTGATTTGTATCTGCGTGATTTGATGCATCGTGGGATCGGCTGATGAGAGAACTGCATCAAACAGCAGGTGGATGGATGGGTGTTCCTAATAAAGTGGCCATGAGTGTAAACTCTTTCCTTAAAATAAAAAAAAATGCTAACACGTATATGGTTACATAAAACTGCATTACACTTCATAACGATATTTTTTATGTATTGCGCACTATCATGGCATACTGTATTATTAATAATGTTTATAGCACGTTATAATGATAACACTGATACTAGAGAAGCCCAGGACATTTGCACCATGAGCAGAATTTCTTGAGTGTTGGTGACATAATTAACAGTTATTCCACGAAATCGAGTCGTACACGAGCGGCTCTAAGCCGTGTACAACGAGATTGACCGGAATACCTGTTTTATTCTAGCCACATTCACTGGATTTTGACAAATAGAGCATTTTTATTTTTATTTTTTGCAAATTCGATCGATAAAAACATTATACAAAACATCCGACAAAATAATTTCCGCTTAGAATGTAAACAAACCGGCGAAATGACAGGAGCAATTTGTGAAAAATGTGATAATAGTAATAATTCTTGAAAATTGAAATTAAAAAAGATATGTTCTTACCATCAAATACTTTCGTTCCATATTTTGCTGCTTCTTTTTTTTTGTATTTTTGGGGTTTTGTTTTCGAGTAGAGTTTTTATTTCGTCCTCGGTTGCTTCAGCAAGACGCTCCGCCATTTTGTTTTTCTCTACCCATGGTATATGAGCTGATATCCTTGTAGTAGAATAGCCAATCAGAATGCACGATTGCTCATATCCAGTGAATCTAGTGAATTTCATAACTCATTGTAATGACGTACTGTATACTGTTTACTGTATGACGCCTTATGAATGTATTATACATCCTTCTTAGTAATTGTTACCAAAAGAACAAATCCAGCTTGTTTTAGGATGCACTGTTGAAAAAGTGAGCTCGTAATGCTTATTATGTTCATTAATAATTATCTCATCTCATCTCATTATCTCTAGCCACTTTATCCTTCTACAGGGTCGCAGGCAAGCTGGATCCTATCCCAGCTGACTACGGGCGAAAGGCGGGGTACACCCTGGACAAGTCGCCAGGTCATCACAGGGCTGACACATAGACACAGACAACCATTCACACTCACATTCACACCTACGCTCAATTTAGAGTCACCAGTTAACCTAACCTGCATGTCTTTGGACTGTGGGGGAAACCGGAGCACCCGGAGGAAACCCACGCGGACACGGGGAGAACATGCAAACTCCACACAGAAAGGCCCTCGCCGGCCCCGGGGCTCGAACCCAGGACCTTCTTGCTGTGAGGCGACAGCGCTAACCACTACACCACCGTGCCGCCCATTAATAATTATAACAGTGTGTATTAGATTAGATTAGATTCACTTTATTCATCCCACATCGTGGAAATTCACGTGTTACAGTAGCAAGAAAATGTCAAACAGATAACAAATAAAACTGAAATAAAAATTAGACAAACGAAGGATTAAATACAGAGGACTATTTGCATCATCTACCGTGAAAAAGTATAGAAAAAATTGCCTTATTGAGAGGCTTGGAAAAATTGCACATTACAGGTAGACTCTGTATATATACACACATATATATATATATATATATACATAAATTATATATATATATATATATATATATATATATATATATATATATATATATATATATATATATATATATGAGTGATTCCACGCTTATGGGTACTGAAATGGGGACATGAACTTATTTTTAAAAATTCACCTAAAACCATTTCTTTTTTTACCATCAGGTCACAAAACATGTAATCTTTAATGAATGATATGTTAAAAGATAACTTTAATTTTCTGAGATGTAATAAAAACATATTTATATGCCAAAGTCAGAACGTAACAGAAGTGTTGTGGACATATATATTCTCAATTTTAACAATGTAGAATTACTTTTTGAAACATAGGAAGGTGATGTTTTAGCAAATATAATTAATAAACATGTGTAGTAGAATAAACATACACATTCTTTCAATAAGATTAACATGGTATATAGCTAGATTGTAATTAATTTGTAACAGACGCGAGATGGACAATCGTAACAGAAGTAATGTAACAGACATCATTTTGGAACTCATAGGCTTGACTTTGGCATATAAATATGTTTTTATTACATCTCAGAAAATTAAAGTTATCTTTTAACATATCATTCATTAAAGATTACATGTTTTGTGACCTGATGGTAAAAAAAAGAAATGGTTTTAGGTGAATTTTTAAAAATAAGTTCATGTCCCCGTTTCAGTACCCATAAGCGTGGAATCACTCATATATATATATATATATATATATATATATATATATATATATATATATATATATATATATATATATATATATATATAAGTATGCATAAAAATAGTTTAAGGCCTATATTATTGCACATAATAATTGCATCGATGAGAGATGGCAGAGGTAGTAGTGGTGAAGTAGTGCAAATTAAACGACAAACAGGTTATTGGTGCTACGTTACAAGTTGTGGGTGTTATACAGTCTGACAGCAGCAGGTATGAATGACCTGCGGTATCTCTCCTTCTTACACCATGGGTGTAGCAGTCTACTACTAAAAGAGCTGCTTAAAGCCCCCACAGCCTCATGTAGGGGGTGAGAGGGGTTATCCATGATTGAGGTCAGCTTGGCTAACATCCTCCTCTCACCCACCACCTCAATGGAGTCCAGAGGACAGTCCAAGACTGAGCCAGCCCTTCTGACCAGTTTATTAAGTTTCTTGTACATTCTGAATGCATTATAAGATGATATGAATGTGTTTGGAGTTTCACTTCATGTTTAATTGAGAACACGCGGAAACTTCCTTCAGAAGGTTTAAACTCTTGATTTCCTGGCCATGTGTTCTGAACACTACTACACTGCAAATAATTTTACAGTAACTTAGCAACTGGAAATATCCTGAATATAATTCACTTCAGCTCGTATTTCCTGTTACATGTTTACAGTAAACAAAATCTCACTTCATTAAAGCTAGACTGCCTTTCAGATTTTTCAAGTGTAGGTCATAAGAAGAATTTTCCCCGACACCTGATTATTTTTGCTACTGAATTCGAATCACAGACTTCCAATTTTATTTTTTTAAACAGAATAATTCATGAATTTATCTCCACATGGCCCTAAATTCACCCCTATTTTTTCCTGCTTCACCATGACCCAATTCAAGACACTACGTCATGCACCACGTGGTGGGCTTTCTCTGTTCACGCAAGGCATTGTGGGATGCAAATTTGAAACCGGAGAGAAAAATGGAGGATGTGAGTGTGCGAATGAAATGTGAAAGTAATGGAAAGAAAGCGAGAAGAAAAGACGTTATGTTATATACGAAGGAAAGAAAACGCAGGACCAAACTAATAAATATCGGCACTCAGCGAGCACCTCGGTGTGATCAGCTGTTCGTTTAGCGACAGAATGATGTCAAAGGTAAACCTGCGCAATCCCCTCAAATTAAATAACTTCCCAGCCACATTTCAGAAGGAGCTAAATTTCACTGATTTTATGAAATCGAAAGGATGTCTAGCCTTAAAGTGCCATTCCACCATTGGATGTATTCTTTGGCATAAAATACAATATATTTTGACAACATATATAAATGGTATCACTAGATAGAGAAATCTTTTAGCTTCAAAATGATATATCAAACATAATTTTTTGACAACGACAAGTATATTAATTTTGCGACCAAAGTCACCTACCCTTTTAATTTCCACACGTGATGTCATCGGCAGGTTTCCCTTCTTGTGTACCACGTGACGTGGCACATATTATCAGCAATGGCGGATAGAACGCGATAAAAATAATACCAATAAATCTAGCTAACTGAAAGATTAACTCAAAATTTTTCGCAATTTTTTTGGCCCCCATATACGAGGAGAAATGACTCTCTCACTTTGGGGGTTTCCTGGTCTAAAAATAGACCGACACGTGGTACACAAGAAGGGGAACCTGCCGATGACATCACGTTTCACTACCGCGCGGAAATTAAAAGGGTAGGTGACTTTGGTCGCAAAATTAATATACTTGTCGTTGTCAAAAAATTATGTTTGATATATCATTTTGAAGCTAAAAGATTTCTCTGTCTAGTCATGTTGTCATAAAATATATTGTATTTTATGCCAAAGAATACATCCAATGGTGGAATGGCACTTTAAGCTCATATCTAGCCTTTCATTGTTCTATTAGCAGATCATTTTTAGCAATGATATCAAGAAAGAAGGAAAAATAGAATAAAAATGAAAGCCTGAAATTAGCTGTCATCTTATTATAGGAAATGCTAGATACATTTGACGAAATTCAAGATCTTTTTCCTTGCTAAGACATCATTTACTGCAGTGTAGTGCATCGTGTTAACAATGTGTACTGCATAATAAATAAATAAATAAATAAATAAATAAATAAATAAACATTGCTATGAAGTGGATCATGTGTATCATAGCTTATGAACGTATTATAACAAGAAAAGAACACCATTCGAATGTCTTTAGAGGTGCCAATAATTTTGCACCTCTACGACTGCACGAAACTGCTACTATTATTTGCAAAGTGCATTTTTTTTGGTTCGTGGAAAGCTAAGTACGTCCTCAAACCCTTCGAATGGAAAATTTGAATCACTGTGTGTCACGTTGCCCGTTCTTCTGAAAGGTGCCAATAGTTCTGCAGCTATCTGGATGAGTTTGGAATATGAAAACGATCCCGGAGGAGTCATACGAAGAAAAACACAAAATGCTGAAATGTTAGAAAGAGTTGGCTGAAACGTGAAAGCTGTGGTAAACCACGTTGCTGTGACAGACGGCTGGAGACGTGGACAGACATGGCGGCGGATGGAGCTCGTGTCCGTGGTGGTGGGGGGAGGAGCTGCTGTCCACTCGTCTCCTAATCCAGCCAGGTCACTGGATGCAAGCTGGAGAGAGAGTGTGTGTGTGTGTGTGTGTGTGTGTGTGTGTGTGTGTGTGTGTGTGTGTGTGTGTGTGTGAGAGGAGACAGAGGGAGGGAGGTGGATGAAGAGTAGCGCTCGGGGCTGTGTTTACATGGAGCTGCCTCTCTGTGGAAGGGAAGCAGACCACCAGGTCAGACCCCCCATGGAGGGGACGGAGATGGACAGCAGCTTCTCGAGGCACAAAAATCCGCTTTTATATGTCAGATGAAAAGGCTAAAGATTCTTACACAAAGTTTATCAAATCCACCGATGGTTCTGTTCGCGTGACTGGGCGAACAGCGCGTCATATCATCTCATATCATCTCGTCTGTTGTTATTCTGCAGACGTTCCATCAAACATCTAACTGCTGCGATTCGAATCATTATTTTCTTGTAAAGTCGTCTTCACGATGCATTATAAGACAAAAATCCACTCAGCGCGTGTTGCATCCTGAAGTTGAATATTTTCCTGCACAATAATCACTGCACAATTTGTATCAGACATCCAGGACACATGGACTAAAAACATGCGTTCTATTCCTTTCTAGCAGGTTTCATTCATTCTGTTTGGTTTGATAGCATGCAATATCGTTAGTATATCGCTTATCCTATGTGTATTACGTCACTCTACCCAATGCAGAATGAGCATTTAATATTGCATGGTTTATGATATTGCATGGATGGTTGTCAAGACAACACAACGTCACACGTCGGAGATGTAAAACTTCTGCGCTAGCGAGTGAGCGACTAACAATATCGGAAACAAACATAGCCGCCAGGTTTGCTTTGCTTTGCTAGATACAAAAGATTTTGAGAGGGTTTTGAAAGAAAAAGATGCATCGAACACCCAAAAGTAGTATGTATAATAATAATAATAAGAATATTGGCTGCTTTTTTTCCTGGTATATCCGAGATATTCCATTCAGCTACTCGTCTTCGACTTGTTCAATAACATGCTAGCTGAATGGAATATACCAGGAAAAAAGCCAGCCAATATTATTTAAATATTTTATTCCTTTTCTAACTGACTGCAGTAAATTAGTGAAAGTTTTATTATTAATAAACGAGTCATCATGATTTTCATCCATTTAGTGTTACATTGAATGAAGTTATATTATAGCAGCTACACACACACACACGTTTAAGTATTAACTGTGACTCCACTCTGACAAAGGGTTCTGCAAGGACTCTAGTAAAGGGTTCTTAGCTTCTTGAAAAGGTTTTTGTTAGGGAACCTTTCTAGTCATGAACATCGAGAACACAGACTGTAGTGGTGTGGTTTTGTTGTTGTTTTTAATACAAAGTGTACTTAGTAGAATTGAACCCAGCTGATAACAGGAATTATTCTATCCACATTCACTAGATATGAGCAATCGCGCACTCTGATTGGCTACTCTGCTACTAGGATATCAGCTCATATACCAGGAGTAGAGAAAAACAAAATGGTGGAGCATCTTTCTGAAGCAACCAAGGATGAAATAAAAAGTCTTCTCGAAAATAAAAACCCCAAAAATACAAAAAAAAAAAAAAAGAAGCAACAAAATATGGAATTCAAGTATTGATGGTAAGAAAATATCTTTTTTTATTTTTCAAGAATTATCTCATCTCATTATCTCTAGCCGCTTTATCCTGTTCTACAGGGTCGCAGGCGAGCTGGAGCCTATCCCAGCTGACTACGGGCGAAAGGCGGGGTACACCCTGGACAAGTCGCCAGGTCATCACAGGGCTGACACATAGACACAGACAACCATTCACACTCACATTCACACCTACGCTCAATTTAGAGTCACCAGTTAACCTAACCTGCATGTCTTTGGACTGTGGGGGAAACCGGAGCACCCGGAGGAAACCCACGTGGACACGGGGAGAACATGCAAACTCCGCACAGAAAGGCCCTCGCCGGCCACGGAGCTCGAACCCGGACCTTCTTGCTGTGAGGCGACAGCGCTAACCACTACACCACCGTGCCGCCCCTATATATTAATATATAATATATTATATTATATATTAATATATTATTATAGCATTTTTCACAAATTGCTCCTGTCATTTTGCCAGTTTGTTTACATTCTAAGCGGAAATTATTTTGTCAGACATTTTGTATAAAAGTTTTTTTGCAAAAAAATAAAAATGCTCCGTTTTTCTCAAAATCTAGTGAATGTGGCTAGAATAAAACAGTTGTTCCACTCAATCTCGTGGAATCTCGTACCTGGCTTATCGCCTTATGACTCGATTTCACGGAATAACTGAATTATAAGACGTTACACTTTATAACACATGAGTGCACAATATTAAAGGTAACTATAAATGGATAAAAAGTGTGATGTGTCGCTCTTTAAGAAATAAAACACTATGGGAAGAGGGTTTTTTTATGTAAAATAATAAACTTTATGCTGCTAGCAGTAACTTCACGTCAGTCCGCATCACACCACTCCACTCCATTGTTGATTAATTTCCTGTAACGGCACACTGCAAAGTGTTTCATTCCCTACTTATTATATACAGTACTTCGTACAGGATTTGTGTACTTGGACGGTGAGCATGAAGTTCCGTCTTCTGGTTTCACGTTCTAATGTTTCTGGCTGGGACTCCTGCATTTCTCTGGTGCACCATTTATTTGTGTTTTATAGCATGACAGATTAGGTGTAACCCCATTAAAACAATTATCGTTCCACAACCCCTTTTTATTTAAAGTGCACCTTTTTTTTTAGTGTAGTGTAAACATCAGCTGTTAAAACAGGCCCGGCGGTTCTGGTCGGAGTAAACTGTCAGGAGTAGGTTGACGTGAGGTTGACCACAGTGTGCTCAGATATCATTCTTCATCGCACCTGAGCTCGGTAGACAGCGATGAATGGCACGTCGAGCTCAAACGGCGAGACGTGAACAGAAATGGTAGGTTTTTCCATGATAACAGGCCTGATCCTCGAAGAACGTCAAAGACTTTGTATTCCAGCACATGACATCAGATCAGAACGCTCAGAAGTTCCATTAGAGCCTAATAAATGACGGGGTGATGAGGTAGGCGTGGGCAAATTCACCCCGGGACAGAAGTGAAGGGTGGAATGAGGGTCTTGATCATCTTTTTCCAGGACGGGGGATGGGATGGGAGGGGAGGGGACGTGCAGGACAAGCCCTTGTGGCCCATGAGGGGGAAAAAAAATCAGCTCTAAAAAACACACAGCACAGAGGGGCCAAGTCTTGATGGTGTAAACAAAAGATGGGTGGCAGCCCCCCAGAGCCGTGGAGCCCTGACGGCTCGGGGCGCCCGTGATGAATTTGCGGAGTTATCTAATTTTCCACTGTTTTAATTAGAGGCCGGGTTCCATGAGTCCTGACAGCTGGCTTCTTTGTAGCGACTCCTGCGAGCCTTGACAGAGAAAAATGTCTGCCGCCGCCACCACCGCTGCCAAGCTCGGCTCCTGACCCGCCCCCAAAAACGGCCCATGCCGATTTCTCCAAGCTTTATTTCTTTCTTGCTCGTTCTTTCAGAGCATCTCAAATCTTGTTCTTTCCTTTGCATTCATGTTTTTTTTCTTCCCAACTGTTCTGGAGCGAGTCTCATTAGCCGAGGTGTGATTAACTCCCAGCTGTGCAGAAGTACAGACCTGACGCTGAGGGACAATAAGATCAACGAACCATCAGCAGGTGTTTCCTACAGCAACGTACTGTACACATGATATTATTTCCCTGATGTACTGTATAAACGTGATGGTGGATAGATGGACCTGTGAATGGAGTGAGTGCTAGAGAGTGAAGATAGAGGAGGACTGAAAGCAGAGAGAGAGAGAGAGAGAGAGAGAGAGAGAGAGAGAGAGTAATGACGGGGGATTTGAGGCCGAACTGTTCCTTTCCCAGAACAGACAAGCAGAAAGTTTCTCACACAGAAACGTGACCCACCAGCGGGACAAACTCCGGCATTGTATCTAAACGGAGAAAACAACAACAACAACAACAACAACATGATGCACAGACAAAACTCTTTTCCTTTGCAGTCTTGTATTTATTTCTCTATCTTTATTTCTCAAATTCGATGTTGAAAATGGAGAACAGGAGTAATGATGATGACGATAGTGATTCAAAATAATCGTAAAATAAATCGTCAGCAAAGTATTGATTTCGCTAAATATATTATGTTTTAATATAAATCGTCAATTAATGAAAAGAATTAATTAATTCTTCTATATCGCAAGGTGAATTCAGCACTCAGGACACGACAATTATTCCAAACAACATTTTCTTGGGAAAAAAGAGAGAGAGAGAGAGTTTGTGCAAAAGTATTGGCACCTTATTATTATTGGTGTTGGTGTTTTTTTATCCAAACTTTGTTATAGATTTCCATTTTATGACTTCTACATTAATCGAGTCGAAACATTACAAAAACATTTCAGAGTTCCAAACATTCTTTTTTTTTGTTTGTTTTTTTCCAGCACAAAATTAAACGTTACAGGAAAAAAAAAAAAAAGTTTGTAGGATCTGAGATCTGAGCGGCATAATAATCTCCATTCCATAAGAGAGCACTTTTTGGATTAAAAAAAAGAAAACATAACGAAGGCTGCTGGAAAAGTTTTGGTCCAAAATTATAAAAGCAAGTGTGACAAAGTGTCCAGAAGAACTGTGTCTGGTTCTGAAAGATGCTCAGTAAAACCAACAGCTCATTTCCTACTTTTTTTTTTTAAAGCAAAGAGTCGTCTCACACCAAATATCGACTCTGTTTCATTTATTCATTTCTTATGCCTTACTGCTTTCTGTTTATAGTTTGTATGCTTTTTTTAATGTTGAAACATTTTTTCATTATTTTTGTTCGAAAGCATTTCTTTATACGTGTCTAAGCTTTTTGCACAAAAAAGTACTGTATATGAATTTCTATTCCTTCTGTATAATGACTAAATTAAACAGAAATGTATAATAACTAGCTAACAGTGTCGCATAATCCCGTTCTTCTTCCATTTTATTTGGAGAAAAACTCACAACAGAAAATCACGACACCTGAAATTTACAACAGCGTCACTGAGCAACTTTAACATGTTTTATGGTGTTATTTTGCTTTTCAGCTTCAGCTCCTTTCTAGGCCAAACAAACTCCAGGTCAGGATGAGTTTCTGAGATTCCTCCTACTCGAACACATGAACTGAGCCGAAGTTGAAAACCGGAGAAGTTTAACCTGTACGCTCGTATAAATATTTGTGTTCTCCACGCACTACGTTTAAGAGGCCTGGAGTCCACGTGCGTACCGAGACACACCGGAAAACCAGATCTCGTGGCCTCTTTAATTACGGACTTTAATTCAGAGACCCTTTTTTTTGTTTTGCTTTTCTTATTGGAAAATATTATCCGACAATCTTGTTCTATTGTGTTAAACAAACCTTTTAGAGCAACTCTCTATCAGCTTTACCAGCTTTATTCCTGGTTTGCGAGTAAAAATAACGACAGCGTAAACAAAGAAAACATTTGGTGGAAATGAGCATGAGGGTTGTTTGTGCATAAATAACAAGAAAATGATATGAGTAATACGTTTGGTGGAAGCAGACCTGCATAAGGAAATGTTTCAGGGTGCAATGTTGAAGCTACAACACACAGAGCAAGAACATTTTTTTTAGCAACAAACAAAAAGAAAGAAAGAAGAAAAAAAGAAAAAGTGACCATGCATGCTTTTATATTTTATTTTATTTTATTTATTAACACCAGGAGACTTTTGCAACTTTAAACCTAAACACAAAATATCGACAAAAGAGCCATGAAATTTGCTAAAGGATGAAATTTGCTGTAAAAGAGGAGATGAGGAACGATTTGCAAAGAAAAAATATTTTAAAATTAAAGAATTTAATGCATTTAAATTTTTGCTGAATGTTTGTCCATAAAAATGACAATAAGACTTTAATAATAATAATAATAATAATAATAATAATAATAATAATAATGACATATGAATTTATTACACAGATATGTACACAGCACATTATTATTATTATTATTATTATTATTATTATTATTATTATTATTATTATTATTATTAATGTTTTATGAATTCTTTATCCTCTTTGCCTTGTCTGATTTTTATTAAACCAAAATTAAATGTCCTTCTCTTAATAGTTGCACTCGAGGCCTCGATTAGAAAGACGCGTTTTTATTTCTTTGCTTGTTTTTATTTATTTACTTTTTCAAATAGTGTATTTTAAAAAAATATGTAGCTTAAAACTTATACATTCATCAGTTGGTTTTGTCCACAGTTGCTTTTTTTTTTTAAAGAAAATCACCAGTAAAAATAAAAACACAGGGAATTTAAAAAGGCAAAATTTGAAATCCATGAATTAAAAAATTAAATAGAATATGAATAACGTCAATAATAATATCGTTATTAAAGGTTTCTCGTTATACACTTCCGTAATCTCTCTCAGTGACTACTGAAGTGGAGAAATTACACTTTCAAAGCTCGTTAGGTCCATATTGAGCTTTAATATGCTTTTCAAATTAATCAGTTGTATTTTTCTGAACATTTTCTCTACGATACAAAATGCGAGATTTCACTTTTTTTTAAAAATGAAGTTCCTAAAATAAAAAAAAAGATTGACGTGCGAAGATTTGTTTTATGAAACGTATCACATCACATCATCACAGTTTATGCTAATCTAATCTGACGTTAGCTACACGTGCTAACATTCTGTTACAGGTCAGTGTGTACGATCTAGAACAACGCCATCCTGTTTGGTCCACTTAATCTTTATTCAGCTAATCGAGCAAATGTCCATCTGTAGCTACAGTGTTCCTTCTCCTCGAGCTGCTACACTATACTGAGGCTTCAACTCTTCAGTTAGCTTGAGAACTGACGGCCCACTGATTAGCCACAGACACTTGTGTCATGTTTGCGTCCTGGATGTTTGGCTAACGCAGATACCTTCAAACATTAACTCTGTGGGATTTTTGCTAACTTATTTATATACACTGACTGGCCACTATATTAGGAACACCCATACGTCCACCTGCTGTTTGATGCGGTTCTCTAATCAGCCGATCCCTTGATGCATCAAATCACGCAGATACAAATCAAGAGCTTCAGTTAATTAACATTCACAATGTTCAAACATCAGAACGGGAAAAATTGTGATCTCACAGTGAAGTGTGACTTTCTTTCTTTCACTGTGGTATAGGTGTTGGTTTGAGCCCGATGAGTATTTTTGGTTGAATATTTCAGAAACGGCTGAGCTCCTCCTGGGGTTTTCACACACACACACACACACACACACACACAACAGTCTCTAGAGTTTACACAGAATGGTGCGAAAAACAAAAAACAAACATCAAGTGAGTGAGTGACAGTTCTGTGGGTGGAAACAAACGCCTTGTTGATAAGAGAGCTCAGAGTTCAGAAAATGCCCAGATTGAGCAGTTCAAGCTGCCAGGAAGGATATAGTAACTCATATAATCACTCTTTACAACAGTGGTGAGCAGAAAAGCATCTCAGCAACAGCAGGACAGAAGAACACATTGGGTTCCACTCCTGCAGCCAAGAACAGGAGTCTGAGAATCAACAACAAGAAGTTCCTATTAGAGTGGCCGGTGAGTATATGATGTCATGATAATAGTTTCTTATTTTCAAAAGGAAAATCTGTACTTTCTCCTCAGTTTGCAAACATCACTACATTTCTCGATAATCAGAGATTTGTAAAGTCAAAAAGTGATTTTTTTAACATCCAACAGCTTCCTGGAGTCGACCTCAGAGTTGAGAATGAGTCCTAAAACTCATCGCTGTAATCTATCTGCTGCTACATGTACTTTTTCCTTATTGAGCTAGCTACTGTATTATGCTAGCAGTTCAGCTAGTTAACAGTTATTCCACGAAATCAAGTCGTACATGAGCTGATAGCTGGTGAGGCGCGTAGCACCGAGTTGACTATAAGCCGTGTACGACGAGATTGAGTAGAATAACGGTTTTATTCTATCCACATTCACTGGATTTTGAGAAAAATGGAGCATTTTTATTTTTATTTTTTGCAAATTCGATCAATAAAAACTTTATACAAAATTTCCGACAAAATAATTTCTGCTTAAATGTAAACAAACCGGTGAAATGACAGGAGCAGTTTGTGAAAAATGAGATAATAATAATAAATAATAATAATAATTCTTGAAATTTTTTAAAAAAGATACGTTCTTACCATCAAATACTTTCATTCCATATTTTGTTGCCGCTTTTTTGTATTTTTTGGAGGTTCGTTTTCAAGCAGAGTTTTTATTTCGTCCTCGGTTGGTTCAGCTCCACCATTTTGTTTTTCTCTACTCACGGTATATGAGCTGTAGTAGTAGAGTAGCCAATCAGAGCGCGTGATTGCACATATCGTGTGAATGTGGATAGAATCATTTTTGTTATCATGCTAGCTAACACATTGTTAGTTAGCTTTAGCCAACGTTTTCCCATGCTGCTTGGTGAAATTGGCTCGAATTTCTAATTTACTCTCAGGATCTAAAATGAACTCCGACATGGGTTGTTGGGTTTTTTTGTGGATCTTTTTATGTACTTTTATTTACAGCAGCTAAGTGGCTTTATTTTATTTTATTTTATTTTATTTTTTGTACTTCAGCATTTACCGGGGAATTTATTTACATGAATCGTTTCACACGAGCAAAGAATTTTAGGTCGTTTTATCATTTCAGTTTTGTTTTTTTTTAATTTATTTATTTTCTTTTAACCTGCCCAGGTCTTACGTATTGCATAATGATTTCAAAATTATTTAACTTTTTGTGGTCAGTTTTTAAAGAGAAAGTTAGCTGTGTTATAAGGAGCAGAGTCCAGAGCTCGCGTGTACAAAACAACCCATTTCTATACAAATTAGAAATCTGGTTAATCGTCGTAAACATGTGTATGAATGAGTCACATTTCTATTTTAACAGTAGTAATACGACGTGTGGATATTTGTGCTTCGAATCTTCTGGCTGTTTTTTTTTTTTTTTTTGTCGATATACTCGAAACCAGAATAGTGCTAAATAGTGCTATGTGTGTGAAAACAGCTTAATAAACATTTACGAAAATTGTTATGAAGCTCGAAGGCTAATATTATGTCTAATATTGCATCAATTACTGTATGTCACGAGAAATGGAGTCACATTGTTCAAAGTCATGATAAGAACAAAGATTCTTGTGTCAACCTCAGGCAGGTGCTTTATGACCCCGGCGGAGTAATTAATGTTTCTTTCGGCCTTCACCTTTCACTGCCCTTCCTGCCCTCCTGCCTCAGGAACTCGCCTTTCTTCCACAATAGAACTTGGACTCTTTCTGCAGTCCAGAGCCTTTCCAATTCCTCCTTATCGCCGCTTCACATTGCACGACTGAACACCCCTTCATCCTCTCTCCAATCTGCACTGTTATCATCTGACCGACCAGGGAGGTGGGGTGGTGGGGGGAATAACCAAGCTTTGTCTATCACATTCCTCCCACGCAGAACACGGGCCACGGCAGCTTAACCGACTCCGACCTCCCAGAATTCAACATGCTGGGGGCGAAAAAAAAAAAGAGAGTTGCTAAGATATACAGCAGTGTTCCACAGAACAGATATTTCACTCGACTTATCTACCTTGTACACCACTTGCACATATTTGTGCAAGCAGACTCCGAGTCTCGAGTCTTGAATTTTGAATTCCTGTGCTACGAAGGAGGATTACGGATGTCTGCGTGAAGAACATCGCCTCATCTGTGGTCCGAGATAGCACATATGGACTTTGTCCTTTATTCTTATTCAGCCGCTTGATGGGTTGAGGTTTTGTCTATTCCCGTCTATAAATAGAAGGTTATGGATGGGCGTGCTGTAGTAGTCGTCAGGTCACAGGAAAGGGAACCTGCAGGTGTTCCTGAGGGATCGGTGTGGTGGATGGAGCTCCGATTATGTGTTTGTATGCACGAGGAGTTGAGGATGTTTAGCGCTGACTTTGCCAGAGGTGCAGCCCAGGTTTCTTTCTCGGTGTTTATATTAACCTAGAGTAATGAAGGAGAAAGGATACGTCTTTCGCTCTCGTCCTCGGCGATGTGTGCAGTCCACAAGAGGCACACGTGTAAACAGAAATAACTTCTTCATGCCTTCATGCCTTCATGCCGTCCCCTAAACTTTAAGGTCACGCACCCTTTCCACTCGACGACTATGTACGCTCGTGTCATTAACTTTTGCGCAAACCTATATCAGTTCCTGGAGAGTTGAGGAGAGTCGAATAGCTGAGGTAGACCACAGTTTGGGAACCTCGGCGTATAGGGAGGCAAAGAACCAGATGCAAAGAATTTGAAAATGTTGTAAATATTGATTGTGATCCATTTCGGAGAAACATTCCCAGAAGTGGCCAGGACAAATGAGAAAACATATCCAACCTCATTTGCTAGATAGTAAGCTGTGGGGGGAAAATGTACACTGGAAGAGAAGAGAAAGCTGAAGCCCAGACTTAATTCCCCCACTTTTTTCCCCTTTTTTTTTGCTCGTCACGTTCAGATTTTCCACATTTACCAGACCCCCGGCTTTGATGCTCATTTTGAGGAATGCTTGGTGAGCAATTACCAGAGGGAAAGAAACAGAGAAAGACAGAGCACACTTCGTGGGCGTCCTTCCTCCGCGTGCCATCATTTTAACTGATTTGGATTAATGCTTTAATTGGGAAACACGCACAGACCGTGAACAGCTGCAGCCCATAGTGAAATGGAAAGAGCAGGGCCAAAACAAACCTCCACCAAAATCAGGCCTCCTGATCCTTCCACAAAATTCCGGGGTGTTTAAAATGCTGAAGCAGAGACAAGCACAGGGATTACTGGCGTATTACTGGGAAGACGTTTCGGCAAGGTTACAGCTTGTTTGAGCGGCTCTTGCGGCTGCCAACCCGCAGTTAAGCTCAGATGGTTTGCTGAAGTTCGTCTGACAGAGCACACGCACCCTGGCTTTCACAGGGCCACTCAGGTCGAGTCACGATGAGGAAATCCAGCCTCGTGCTCACAGAGCTTCGGCTTGTTAGAGGCATTAAGCATTAAAACTTGACTCTGAGAATCAAAAGAACCATCTGACTTGCTGTAAGGAACTGGGATGAAAGTTTAAAGCGCTTGCGAACATTTTTAACATTTTCAAAATGGCTGCCCTTGATCACATGAGTAACCAGAAAGTCATCGTCGTGGAATGTTTTTACACGTCAGTTGAACTCTAACTAGCCTAACTAGTGTTATATGTAAGGAATAAAACTCTGTGCCATGCTGTTACAGGAAAATAATCAACAGGGCAGTGTGATGTCACCGAGTTACTGTAGCACCCTGACGTTTCGCTGCTGTAGTTGCTGTTCTCGTTGTCAAATAACGCCACATGCCAAACTGTTTTTCATTCCTCTTATACGACACGAATTTCCAATTTATTACATTTTTATTCGTTAAAGAATAAAACGTTTACTTTTTATCCATTTAGAGTTACATTTCGTCTTGTAAAATGCCCATGAAATAAGTTAGTTCCTGTTGGTACTTATATCATCGCAGCTATAGTCATACCCTCACCAACATCTCTTTTTCACCCTTTTAAATGTAACTTTAACAAAAAATAATAATAATAAAATCATGTTACCAAGAAACTACAAAGTGTAAACTCTTCTTCCCTGAAGATGATGGAATTGGTCCACATTAACTCACTGGAGACTTTCTGTAAACGTTAAATAAACGGCTCTTTGTGGTATTAAGTTTCGATGATGTCGATACGTCCTTGTGAATGAGCTGTTACTATAGAAACGGCGATGTATTAGAAGGAGCGCTTTAACCTGCACGACTGTCTCAGCTACTGTTAGAGAAAAACAATCAACAATTTCTGACCAATCGCATTCAAGAATTTAACAGTAATTCCACGAAATTGAGTCGTACATGAGCTGATAGCTGACGAGGCGCGTAGCACCGAGTTGTCTATAAGCCGTGTACGACGAGATTAACTGTTTTATTCTATCCACATTCACTGGATTTTGAGAAACAGAGCATTTTTAATTTTTATTTTTTGCAAACTCAAATCAATAAAAACTTTTTACAAAACGTTAGACAAAATCATTTCCGCTTAAGGCCTCTGCATGCTCTTGCGACAAGGCTTTCGCAGATAGCTTTTCGCAGACAGTTGTAATTTATTGTTGAGCGGGGAGTAATAGGCGTGCGCGATGTTATTCACAGGCACAATGCAAAGGGGCGCGAAGTCGCTAGGAGTAGTTGGTGGGTGTGGTTAGTGGAGTGTTTATCCTCCGGTTACTTATAATAACTAGAACTTTTTTTTTTTATAATGACTAGAACTGGAGTCGTATAGATGTACGTACTTCCTCACTTCCTCAATCAACCGCTCTTCGTGCTGCTCCATCTTCGCTCGTGTTTTTAAAAATGCCGGTCGTGAAAACAAAACAAACCGGGAAAGTAGGGAAGCGGAAGTGCGTGTACAGCGGGTAGAGTGGACCAATCAGAGCCCTCTTGTCTGCGACGCTGTCTGCGAGGCTTCTGCGGTGGTCACAATTTTTGGGAGGTGCGTGCAGAGCATCTGCGAAGGTGGGGGGGCTACGCAGACACTGTCTGCGACACCGTCTGCGAGGACTGGGTTGTCAGCATAAATTGGCCTTTAGAATGTAAGCAAACCGGCGAAATGACAGGAGCAATTTGTGAAAAACGAGATGATAATAATTCTTGAAAAAAAAAAAGATATGTTCTTACCATCAAATACTTTCATTCCAGATTTTGGTGTGATTTTTTTTTTTTAGAGGGGTCGTTTTCAAGGAGAGTTTTTATTTCATCCTCGGTTGGTTTAGCAACGCACTCCGCCATTTTGTTTTTCTTGACTCACTTTATATGAGCTGATATCCTAGTAGTAGAGTAGCCAATCAGAGCACACGATTGCTCATATCCAGTGACTGTGGATAGAATAATTAAATAATATGGGCTTTTTTTCGTGGTATATCAGATATATTCCATTCAGCTAGCATGATACTGAACGAGTCGAAGATAAGTAGCTGAATGGAATATATCTGATAGACCACAAAAAAAAGCCAGACATTATTATTATTATTAATATTATTATTATTATTATTATTATTATTATACATGCACGTTCCTTTTGGGTGTTCAAGGCGTCTTTCTCTTTCAAAATTCTCTCAAAATCTTCCGTATTAACAAAGCAAACCTGGCAGCCATGTTTGTTTGCAAATTGTCACAGTTGCTCGCTCGCTCACTAGCGCGATAGTTGTACGTCTCTGAAATGTGACATGTTGTCTTGACAACCATCCATGCAATTTCGTAAACCATATTCAACACTCATTCTCCATTGGGTAGATTGACGTAATGCGCTAACAATATACGCTAACAATATCTCATGCTATCAAACCAAATGAATGAAACTCGCTAGAAGGGAATAGAACATGTTTTTATTCCATCAAAAAAGTGTCCTGTATGGATAATAATGTACATTATTTCCTTGCAATCTGCTCCCAGTTTCTCAAAAGGACCATGTTATAGTAATAGAGTGTCGTCTGGCAGGTAGAAAGATCTTCATACCTTTGAAAAGCAACAACGCTGTGAAAGACTGACATCAGAACATCTCGAGTTGTAAACATCTTAATGACAAAGACAATCAGTGTGCTGTGCTCGCTGTGTCCTGCATTTTGTTAGGACGAGACCTTGACTCTATAAAGGTGCCATGCAGAAATAAACAACGAAAATATCCTCCGAGTCCACTGCTGTAGTCAACACAAGCAAAGCTAACCTTTTCCAGCGCAAATGTTTTGGTTTTGTGTGTGGGTTTTTTTTTTTTTCTGGCTCAATCAACCTTTACTGTCTAGTCAGCACATCTGCAGGATTTGGAACTGATATACAGCCGTTTTTATAAATAGGATGAGACTGCTGTAGAAACAACAGGAGCTCTGGTGACAAATTCAATTAGCGACTGATAGTAAAGGGATTCAACTAAAAGTTATGAAAGTCCAGTAACAGAAAATTCCTTATGAAGGTACAGATAAGCAGCTGACATTACTGAAATATTACATTACTTTACATTGCAGGCATTTAGCAGATGCTCTTACCCAGACCAACATACAGCATATCCAGAGCAGCCAGGGGTTCGGGGCTTTGCTCAAGGGTACGTCAGCCTTCCCTGCTGGTCCAGGGGCTCAAACCAGCGACCTTTTGGTCCCAAAACTGCTTCTCTAACCATTAGGTCATGGCTTAAAGGAGAACTGAAGGCAAAATTTTTATTATCAAAATTCTATTTCTCATTTTATTAAATACAGGAATGCATTTTGATAGCCATTTTGTCGCTGCTATTGAGGTATTTCACCTGACGTCACAGGGTCACGTGACGCCCCGGTGTCCGCCATTTTGAAGGTCAAGCTAGCTAATGTCAACAACATAGTAGCTAGTATGTTACTGTAGCAATGTTTACGTTCAGTCATTTGATGACTGTTAAAACCTTTCAGTCTCAAGTTTTTCCTTTACTGTATTTACTAGTTTACTGTAATTATGATCCGGCAGCTATTTACACCGGATCCAGTGTAAATAGCTGCCGGAGCGCGCTCTGGCTTGCTCCCCCTCAAATTAAGCAGCGCGCTCCGGCTTGCTCCCGGAGTGCTCCGGCCGAGGTTCCGGAGCGCGCTCTGGCTTGCTCCCCCTCAAATTAAGCAGCGCGCTCCGGCTTGCTCCCGGAGTGCTCCGGCCGAGGTTCCGGAGCGCGCTCTGGCAGCTATTTACACTGGATCCGGTGTAAATAGCTGCCGGATCATAATTACAGTAAACTAGTAAATCCAGTAAAGGAAAAACTTGAGACTGAAAGGTTTTAACAGTCATCCAAATGACTGAACGTAAACATTGCTACAGTAACATACTAGCTACTATGTTGTTGACATTAGCTAGTGCTAACAGCTAGCTGCTAGTACACTGCTACAACACAGACACCGACCCTAATAATACAGTTCTTGGTCATTGCCTGGTAACAGCAAATTTATAACGGGCCATGTCTCAACAGACTAAGAAGTTATTTCAATGACATTTAATAACATTTTGTTTATCCTGAGGACCGAAAGTAAATGAAAATGTGAACAAACCTTAGCTGTAATAAGATGGCGACCACCAGCTCCAGGGACGACCCGCTGATGTAGGCATGTTACCCAGCCTGACACAAAATATCTGTAGGCATCCGAACTCTTATACGCTTTCAGATCAATACCTGTGTATGGCGATGGGTTTTTAACGACATAGGTATACAGATCCTGTGGGCCGAAGTCAGGTAAAGACGAGGGCTTCGTGTACTTCTGTATGTCAGTGAACAATCCTGGTGGAAGCAGGTAAACGTCATTCTCTAAGCCTGCTAACCTCAATTTTTGCAAATACCTCTCCCTCTGCTCGCCCTGTAAATGCCCTACGTCGCTGGATAGTGAAGGTGTTTTCTGCATCTCGCTCCTTTTTCTTTTATGTTTTTCATTTGTTGCCTTCCTCGCATTCAAACTGATTCGAGCCGTGCCGTCCAAAATGGCAGCCTAATGATGCATCACATGACTTGGTCACGTGGGTGAAAAACCTCAATAGCAAGTTATGAGTGTTTGAAATATGCTCTGTAATAGACCCCTTTGCAGTAAACGTCATTCATACGTAAGAGGAAATTGCGCGCGCAGCCTGGACTCAAAAAAGACTCAGCGACGGTCAGACTGACTTTTGGCGACGGTAGAGACGAGAAGGAAGAAATGCCTAGTTGTTGTGTTGTCGGGTGTCAGAATCGTAGCAGTGATGGGGTTAAAATGTGCAGAATTCCAGCAGGATCTCACCCATTCCAAAAAAATCGCCGACGTCTATGGCTACAAGCCATCAAACGTGTAGACTGGGATGAAAGCACTATCAAAACTGCGCAGGTTTGCAGCGCCCACTTCATCACAGGTAAGATCAGGCTATTTATTAAATCTTTCTTTTTTATTCTTTCTAGTCTTCGTTTATTGATGTAGCAAAATACTTTGGTAACGTTTGTCTGATTAGCTGGGTCATAGTTACACAATGTAATGAGTATTGTTAGCATGTTAACTTAGCTTTGCATGTAATTTTGTTTGTAGGAGAGGTCTCGCTTGACTCAAGCAGTCCAGATTTTGTGCCATCATTATTTGCATATGCCGAAAATCACAATTTTAAAGCAAGGATGGAAAGGTAAAATTGTGTGCCCTCACTCTAAATGCCAACTTACGTTGACTGCTCTAACCTAGCTCCCGCCCCGTTCAGTTTCATTTCTGCTCTCTGCCTCTCGCTTTTTACGCAGCTCTGATTTCTCTTAGCTGCACTCTTTACACTATCATTCCTTTCATGCCATTACCTCCTGCAAATTGCTGTTTAGTGTTGGTATTTGCTGTTGTAGCTAAAGCCACATTGCCATCACATCACTGGCATAATTTGATTAAAACAAAATGAATATGAATGTCCCATTGTTAATCAAGTTGTAGTCTCGCTGTAACCAGAATGTTGATGGCAGGCTACTTTTGCAAATAGGTTTTTTTTTTTTTTTTGAGTTTGACATTTTTTTGTAAATAGTATGACTGCCTTCAGGTATCAGAGGAAAACTTACTAACATCGTCCGTCCACTCTTTAATTAAATACGGATCCGGTAGGCGATGTCCACTTGTTAGAGTTAACTTATTTATGTAGCATTCTCGATCTTGTAACGACAATTGTTTGGCATAATCTGACAGCTCATAATGCCGGTCTATGGGCAGCGCCATTGTTTCTGGGTCCAGGCTGCGCGCACATCCTGGCAACGGTCGGTTTGTTTCCAAACATGCGAAGGGGTCTATACATCAGTCCATATGTCAAAGCAATGGCCGTAAATGAGATTCGTCGAGACCTGTGCGAGACATCATAGGACGGAAGTAAAACGTACAGCGGAAATCAAAGTGACCGACATCTGCCGACGTTGTCAAAAGACGCGCGCGACCTCTTTCGAATGCTGACGTAATCAAGCTGGAAGTTTTGCTTGTTTTGATAGCAATCAGGAAAGTTTGAAAAAAAGTAGGCAGTAATCGTCATTTAAACTCGTTTTTGTGCAATATTTCGTTTGGAAAACAGTTTTCAAAACGGCGGCACTGACACCTGGCTGACACTTCACGTTTCGAAGTCTCGCACAAGTCTCGTGAAGATCGCATGGATAAGCGACGCCTGCAGTGGACCAAATGAACCAAATTCAACACGGCTAAAAACCGAATAGGCCGATAAGTATAATATTTAATTGTAATTAGTTGCCAATATGAGTCACGATATAAGGTTACTAAAACCGAAAACGTAGTTGAATAACACGTTAAGAAATAAAGCAAGTTTAAAATGACTTCAGTTCTCCTTTAATAGGGTAAATGAAATGAAATATCTATGAAGGCGTGTGAAAACTTCTCTTTCTGCGCTAATGTGTCTAGTAATCCTGTAGCTCGTCTCTGGTCCAATGAGCTGCCTTCAGCTAAATCATTTACATAAAAGCATGCGATTTGAATAAAATGCAACAGACAATCTGCTACAGGAGACATGATGGTCCATATCCGCCCATGTGGTAGGTTCATTTTGCAAAAATACTCTGCTGGATCTGTATCCAATCTCTACGTCAGGTATACGTTAACAGTTTGAAACAATCAACAAAGATGCTGTTTTTAAAAACCTTCCATTCATTCAGCATGGTCATATGATGCCTTCATTGCTTTCAGGATGACAGTAAAAGATGACTATTCATTGAACTTACCACCAACATAGTGCAACAAGCCCAAAGAGTCCTATATAAAGAGAACGTGTAAAACTTTAACTTGGGTAAAAATGGGCTTGGTGTCTGCTCTCAGGTCAATTACTCTCCCAAAGATGAGCTCTGCTTGTCCTTTTATGACTGGGCTGCTTTACAAATACTATTTGGCAGAATGACTTAAACAGGGGGACTCTTTGGTGTGCACAGGCTCTATCTCCAACACCCATGTAATGTAAGCAAATTCAACAGAAATAGACCTGTAAGAAAAGAGATGGCTTGAAATGTGAAGTGCGGAGTTAATCCAGGCGCGTGGAGCGACTCAACTTCAGCCAACATTTACGGTTTAGCCATAGCATTTGCCCGCCTGCAATGGCGATACGGGAGACATGAAAACTACATGTTCCTGCTTTCTCAGCTAAAACAAAGTCAGACCAAACATCAGTACAATTTGTCTAGCAGAAAAGCTGATTCAAAAGCAAGCGGGATGTGAACGATAAGCATTTATCTACACTACCGTTCAAAAGTCTGGGGTCACTTTGAAATGTCCTTATTTATTTTTGAAAGAAAAGCACTGTTCTTTTCAATGAAGATCACTTTAAACTAATCAGAAATCCACTCTATACATTGCTAATGTGGTAAATGACTATTCTAGCTGCAAATGTCTGGTTTTTGGTGCAATATCTCCATAGGTGTATAGAGGCCCATTTCCAGCAACTCTCACTCCAGTGTTCTAATGGTACAATGTGTTTGCTCATTGCCTCAGAAGGCTAATGGATGATTAGAAAACCCTTGTACAATCATGTTAGCACAGCTGAAAACAGTTGAGCTCTTTAGAGAAGCTATAAAACTGACCTTCCTTTGAGCAGATTGAGTTTCTGGAGCATCACATTTGTGGGGTCGATTAAATGCTGAAAATGGCCAGAAAAATGTCTTGACTATATTTTCTATTCATTTTACAACTTATGGTGGTAAATAAAAGTGTGACTTTTCATGGAAAACAAAAAATTGTCTAGGTGACCCCAAACTTTTGAACGGTAGTGTATTTATCTTTTACTTTGCGGCAGCTTCAGCTTGGTGAACTTTGACTTGTGAATTCACAAGCCGCAGAGTATTGAGCCCATAGCAAACAAGAAGGCTGAACTGTCATATGTGGTCAGTAAAAAAAAATAGATAAGCAACTAAATGCCAGTCTCACAGGGGGGAAAAAAAACTTACCTCACTGTAGAACATTCTATTTGAAAATATGAAAAAAAACCTACATGGGGCGGCACAGTGGTGTATTGGTTAGCACTGTTGCCTCACAGCAAGAAGGTCCTGGGTTCGAGCCCCGTGATCAGCGAGGGCCTTTCTGTGCGGAGTTTGCATGTTCTCCCCATGTCCACGTGGGTTTCCTCCGGGTGCTCCGGTTTCCCCCACAGTCCAAAGACATGCAGGTTACATGGAGTGTGAATGGTTGTCTGTGTCTATGTGTCAGCCCTGCAATGACCTGGCGACTTGTCCAGGGTGTACCCCGCCTCTCACCCATAGTCAGATGGGATAGGCTCCAGCTTGCCTGCGACCCTGTAGAACAGGATAAGCAGCTACAGATAATGGATGGATGGATGGATGGATGGATGGATGGATGGATGGATGGGAAAAAAACTACATTTTATTTGAGATATATAAAAATTTGATGTTCAATGTTGAAATGTGTGATACACATTGTAGGATTCAGCACACTATTATCTATGCATCTGATACAATTGCACTGTTTGAACACTAGAGGTCCCATAGAGTTAAAATATAAACAGCTTGTTGGTCCCGATAGCTTGAGATCACAATGACTAACACGCAATATTGGCTATGTTGTTACATGGCTATGTCATTGTCGTGGGCGTAGCTCAAGGTCGAGTATCCTGTCCAAGATCAAGGCACAGGGTGCTTGAAGAAAAACATATGGTCCATCATCCTTGGAGCCTTTTGCTAAGAATTTGTTTAGAGTGCTGATCAGTTTACATTTAGATCAGTTAATCAGATCTTGTTCCATGGCAATTCACGAGAGTGGAGAGGATGGGACCCTGCAC
Organism: Neoarius graeffei; assembly: GCF_027579695.1. NCBI lineage: Eukaryota > Metazoa > Chordata > Actinopteri > Siluriformes > Ariidae > Neoarius > Neoarius graeffei. Next base: position 6,622,444 of record NC_083574.1, read on the forward strand.
AGGTTACATCCCGTAACCATTCACACCTATGGACAATTTAAAGTAGCCAATTAACCTAACCACATGTCTTTGGACTGCAGGGGAAACCGGAGCACCCAGAAAAAAACCCACACAGTCACGGGGAGAACATGCAAACTCCACACAGAAAGGCCCCTGTTGGCTACTGGGCTCAAACCCAGAACCTTCTTGCTGTGAGGCGACAGTGCTAACCACTACACCACTGTGCCGCCCCATGGCCATGTTATAACAGTTAAAAAGAGCTCTTCTGTAGCTTTCAAATTACACCAGCCATCTCATTACCATGGAGATCTAAAATGTCCGAGAATGAAGCAGTGGAAACCGGTCAGTTTAGCTGTCTTTGGCGCTCTATTTCCAGTTAAAGTGATGCCTCTGGTGCTGCTCCAGCATTTATGTTTCAGTTAATCATTTAGATCAGTTAATCAGATCAGACACTTTGTTTATTCAATCAAATTTTGGGGAGAATTTTGAGGAGAATTAATTAATTTAAATTTGTAAGAAATGGTGAACCTGGAGTACATTTTTTTTTACAATATGAAACCTCTGTTCATAGTTATTTTTGATTGATTTGATTTAGTTTTATACAAACAAAAATTCGCATAGTTTTGCATTGTTTATTAATCAGAAATTTAAAAAAAAAAGTCTTTTCAGTAATCATGAAGCCAGTATCATGGATCGAATCATGCCTGGAGTGTATTACAACCATACAGTATATTTAATCCAATATGCTGTATGCCATGTTCTGTACCAGAGGAATTTAACCCCGCTAACCTCTACACTATATTACATGATACAACACTTTATACAACATATATACACACATACATACATACATACATATACACACACATACACACACACACACAAATTATATATATAGTAGTGCTGTCAAGCGATTAAAATATTTAATCGCGATTAATGTCGCGACAGTCATAGTTAACTCGCGATTAATCGCAATTTAATCGCACATTTTTGTCACATAAAAAACCATTGTAATTCTCTTATCAGCATAAAAAAGTGAATGGGCTTGCTTTGTACCAATGTTTTTTTTTTATTGCAAAGCATAACACGTCTTGACACAGCCACTGCAAAGTGAAACCTAAGCCGAGCACCGGCGCGGGGCTAGCAAGAGAACCATGAGTGAAATGATCTACTGTTTGAGTTAGTCTACAACTAAAGAGAGATAGGTTACACAGTGACGGTAGGCTTGACATGCTTGATTATAATATAAAGTACACTATTATATTAAGTTTAAGTTGTTCGTTGATAAATATTGCATTGAATCTGATCTTTACTGTTTCAGCTCACTTAACACATTTTGTACTTTTACACTTTCTGCCTGTTGATGCGTCGCGCTGTCCAATCAGAGGCGGCCAAATTTGCATATTACAGGAAGGATTTCTGGGATAGCATTGAGTTTACAGTTCAGAGGGATCTGGCTTCTTTAGACGCCGTCTTCTTAAAACTGAATTAATATTTACAAAGAGCCAAATTAGCCAGTCTTTTGAACGGCTCTTTTCAAAGAACGGATCACAAAGATGCGGATCCCATCAAAGAGCCATAAATCCCATCTCTACTAGCGCGCCCTGCCCGCGCTGGTTCTTGGGGGGGGCAGAGGACTCTGGCTGTGCGGGGCGTGGCATTACAGTCTAGCTGCTATCGGTTTTCTAACCAAAGTCTCTGTTCCAAGTTCCTGGCAGTTTCAAAAACTTATGAAAAACCTACATCATGCCACAGAGCGTTAATCTCGCGATAAAAAAATTATCGCCGTTAAAATTCAGTCAAGTTAACGCGTTAATAACGCGACATTTTTGACAGCACTAATATATATATATATATATATATATATATATATACACACACACACACACACACATACACAAGTATATATATACTATATACAAATATACATTACTCCAATTCTAAGGTCCCTTCATTGGCTTCCAGTAAGCTACAGAATTGACTTTAAAAGCATTGCTGCTGGTGTACAAATCTCTAAATGGTACAGGGCCCAATTACCTCTCTGATATGTTGCAGCGGCCTAACCCAATCAGATCTACCAGATCGCAGCAGAAAAATTTACTGGTAAAACCTGTTGTTAAAACAAAGTGTGGTGAAGCAGCTTTTAGCTACTATGCAGTACAGCTATGGAACCAACTGCCAGAGGACATCAAAAATGCTCCTGCTGTTGGCAGCTTCAAATCTAGATTAAAGACCAAGCTGTTCTCAGATGCTTTCTGCTAAATTATTAATATTGTCATCTCTACATGTTTTAAACTCTTAACTTTTACAGTCTCTGCATGTTTTAAATTTTACTTAACTTTTATTCTATTTTATTCTGCTGTTTTTTTTTCATTTACTGAACTTTTACTTCATTTTATTATTTTATTTCTACTATTGTTTAATTCTTATTATTTTTCTTCCCCATTTATTTTATGTAATTTTATTTTCTATTGTTTACTGTTTTGCTTTTACTTCTGTAAAGCACATTGAACTGCCACTGTGTATGAAATGTGCTATATAAATAAACTTGCCTATATATATATATATATATATATATATATATATATATATATATATATATATATATATATATATAATATACCCACACTTATTTATTTATTTATTTCAGCCTTTTTTAAACATAATGGTCCTTATTTATGACGGTGGATTTGAAAGTATTTATGTGAAAATTGTTAGTATGGGTCAAGAAATTTGGTATTCATGAAAATCCCATTAATCATGAAAAAAAAACCTGTATCCTACTTACCATATGCTCCTGAGGGTGTGTAAATTTATGCATAAGAAAACTAGCACAAATCTCGACCAATTTCAAATCACATACGTATATTCTGAATATATGTCCAAAGTTTTTCCTCTTAGGATTTTCTTGCCACCTCTGCAACAGCTAACATTCACACATGGACACAATGGTGATGAAAAAAAAAAAGTCAGGTTTTGCAGAATAATGCATGCTCAAGCACTATGTCCACCGGTGTGAATTAGCCGCCCCTGAGACCCCTCATCACCCCCAGGACCTGCTACATTGAATTGAAGTGACTTCTATTTTTCAGTCTGACCTTCCTTATCTCACACACACACACACACACACACACACACACACACACACACACACACACACACACACACTCATTGAAACAATAAGAAGAAAGAAGAGAAGGTACAAAATTACACACAGAGGAGAAAAAAGGAACGCTATCAGCTGTCTCCATGCGTCTACACTGAGTGGGAAGGCATGTTAATTACAAGCACAAGGCGTAACAGGAGCTCAGCAGAAAAACGAGACATTCACAGCATCAAGGCCCGGGCTGCAAAATGGCAAGCCAAGAAATCAGACATATTGGAGCTGATTAATAGAGAAGAAATCCTGGGCTCATACTTCAACCACAAAATCCAAAATATATTACATCTAACCTTGAAAGAGAAAGGAAAAACTCTTTGCTTTTGCAGATTGTCCACATGTATATATTTATTTTTTTAAATGTAATTTTTTTCTTTGCGTTTTGCTTTCGATGCTTTCAAAAAGAAAAGCCCTCAAAATGTGAAGAATTGTTTTGACTGTTTCAACAAGGAAGAGAAAAATGATGTCACAACATCAATCTGTGTGTTTTGTATGTACTGTATTATGAATGAGATACACTCTCAGAAAATAAAGTACATTATTATACACATTATTATACATGCGGGACACTTTCCACGGAATAAAAACGTGTTCTATTTCCTTCTAGCGGGTTTATTGATGGCATGCAATATTGTTATCATATCGCTTATCCTCCATGTACTATAATGCCACTCTACCCAATGGAGAATGAGCATGCAATATTTAATATATATATATATATATATATATATATATATATATTTTTTTTTTTTTTTTTTTTTTTTTTATATATATAAAAATAGTTATTGTTATAATACTGCACATTGTCAAGACAACATGATGTCACACTTCAGAGCTCATGTGAAGATCCAATGACAAATTTTTCTGCTGCGCATGCACACAATTATTCCATTATCAGCCTGGAGAGAGAGAAGACGAGGCTAATCCAGTGCTAGGTTTAACCACAAAATAAATAAACTGAAAACTGAAACTAAAGACGCACTGAACACCCGAAAGGCTACCAAAACTTCATTAGATATTCTTCATACATATTTACAAGAGAAAAACATACCAACGGACATCGAAAAACTGGAAAAGAGACACGTCAGAAATGTAAAACTTCTGTACTAGTGAGTCAAACTGTTACATGGAGCATGAAAAAAGCCAGCCAATATTATTATTATTATTATTATTATTATTATTATTATACACACACACATTCCTTTCAGGTGTTCAACACATCTTTCTCTTTCAAAATTGTCTCAAAATCTTCCATATTTAATGAAGCAAACCAGGCAGCCATGTTTGTTTATAAATTGTCACAGTCGCTTGCTCGCTAGCGTGGAAGTTTTACATCTCCAGTGTGTGACGTCATGTTGTCTCGACAACCATCCATGCAATATCGTAAACCATATTCAACGCTCATTCTCCATTGGGTAGAGTGAAGTAATACACGTTGGATAAGCGATATGCGAACAATATTGCATGCTATCAAGCCAAATGAATGAAACCTGCTCAAAGGGAATAGAACACATGTATTTATTCCATTGAAAAAGTGGAATAAAATATGTACAATAATGTATAATATGTACAATAATGTATAATATTAATCTCCTTCACCTCATCATTAATACATCCTTTTTTCCATTTTAAAACTTTCATTTGGTGTTTTTCTACATTTTGCCTTCTCTGCCACTTATTAACGCAGCTCTTAATGTAACTCTTGTGATGTTTGACGTAACCGTTAATGAAGTATTTTCACCACTGACTGGTGCTTACAAATTTATGCAAATGATATCTATTTTCAGAAACACCATTCAATGGACAGATTTTTTTTTTTAAACAGAGCGATTAAAAAGTAGGCTTCTAAAAATATACGAGACCTGAATGCCAAACCTATTCATGTGTTTATCCCAGTGCTCTCCCTACATAAGAAGTTCACGCCACCATATCTAATGAACAGACCCAAAAACCCACCACACTCCCACATCCCAAATCCTTCCTGAAACTAACCCGAGTGTGCGGTTTCTCTCACACACCTCACTCTGTCCATTCCTCATACCAAACACTGCTTCCTGAACTCGTCTCAGCTGCGCCTCTTTTCCTCTCGGGGTATAATCTGCAGGTTCGGATCATGGTAAGTCTGCCAAACAAAGATCTCAGCACTAAACACTTCACAAGAGCTTAATACTTTATTAGCGCTGAAGGTCAGACAAATTACAGCAATCATCTCTGAGCAATATGGCAAGGAACTTGACGAGACGTGCCAAACGCCTTACAATAATCAGCGACTAATCCAACACCAGCTTTGAGAGGTAGCTACAGGGGTCAAACACTCTTCAAAAGATCTTCACTCTTTTTTAATGCAAGGTTCACATGAATAATTGGCACTTGAATTTGTGGAATTCCCAACATGATGGGGAAATCCAGCTTCTGCTGGATGTTAAGTCCATTTTCGATGTAATTTTAGCCATACAGTCCCTTCTTCATAAATTATCAACACATCTCTGGAAAACATTAATATTCCTGATGGTTTGGGGTCATTTACAGCATTACTACATGTTTACATTATTCATACAAAAGACTTAGCTATGTTCTAGCCCACTGGATTGCGAGCCTCAGTTATAATTATGCTAGTTTATGCTCAACAAAAATTCATATTTCCCAGTTGCTTAGCAAAAATGTTTTGATGACCACTTGAACAATGAGTATATTGTTTTTGTTCCTCGTTAACTTCCTTTTCTGTGTTTCCACACCACTGGATCATGATCAGGAGATAACCGGGATTTAGATTTGTTAGATTAGAATTAGTTCTAGGTAGTTCTATGTCTCTAAAGGCTGCCAACCATTTGGTCTTCAATTATTACGTCTGCCATGGAGATTATGGTCTTGGTGCGGTTTGTTTGTCTGTCTCTTAGCAGGATCTCACAAAACCCACTGATCCAATTTCCATAAAACTTGGTGGAAGGCTGTAACCTGGGCCAAGGAAAAATCCATTATATTATATTATATAAGAACCCATTATATTATATTATAAGAACCCATTATTTTATATACCCATAAACGAGATTCATTGAGACCTGTGCGAGACATCGGAGGACAAAAGTAAAACGTACAGCGGAAATCAAAGTGACCAACATCTGCCAACGTCATCAAAAGGCGCGTGCGCCCTCTTTTGAATGCTGATGTAATTAAGCCGGAAGTTTTGTTTGTTTTGATAGCAATCAGGAAAGTTTGAAAAAAGTAGGCAGTAATCGTCATTTAAACTCGTTTTTGTGCAATATTTTTTTTGGCAAACAGTTTTCAAAATGGTGGCACTGACACCCACAGGGAGAACATGCAAACTCCGCACAGAAAGGCCCTTGCCGGCCATGGGGCTCAAACCCAGGACCTTCTTGCTGTGAGGTAACAGCGCTAACCACTACACCACTGTGCCACCCCTCCTTTAATTGTTCTATTTAAAAAATAATAATAATAAAATTGGAAGTCTGTGATTCGAATTCAGTAGCTTTTGGTCCATTAAACAGAAATAATTGGGTGTTGGGAAAATTCCTTTTATGACCTACACTTGAAAAATCTGAAAGGCAGTCTAGTTTTAAAGTGCATATTCTGGACCAATTTAGTGTTTTTTATATGAAAGTACGTCCCTTTACACACTCATCCAGAAGGGTAATTTTGCACAAGGCCATCTGTCTACAGCAGAAAAAAATAAAATAAAACACATCTGGAAAAATCCCAAGGGAGTCTGGAGCCAGATTCGTGACGTCACCTGCGGAAGCGCCAGCGGGCTGCGCGAGCTTTCACGGTCTCAGTGCACAGCCTGTGTAGACCAAGTTTAGCAGCTAGTGATTTTGCATTGAAATATGGAATTCTCACCTGAGCGCAATGTTACTTCACCTTTGGATGAAGAATATAATGAGATGTCAGAATTATTTCTTACCCTGGCAACAGTCAACTTGTGAATTGCCGATTTTCTTGGTCTTTTTCTCGGCTCTGCTTGGTCCTCGGCTTCGAGGGCCTCAGTCATGGGCGCCGCCAGGGGGGGAAAGGTTAGAACAATTCTAGGGGCCCAGCACTGCCATGGGGCCCTTTAAGGGGCTGATAATATGCTTTTAATGATTTTAATAAGACTTTTGAAATAACAACAATGCAATATTCCATCTGGTAAAATGAGCTAATTGAACAAGGTTGTCTATTTCTTGAGTTCTTCAACATATTGTCATTTAACCCTCCCCCTTTTGCGAAATGGTAAGGTCCAGTTCTGGTAGAAGCGCGATGCGTTAAATCTGTGTGCTGATCAGTGCAACGCTACTTGCTGCTGTGTCGCGGTGCAGCAGCCAGCCAGCAGTGGAGTGCGTACAGTCTATGATCGCTAAATATGAAGACTGGCTGTCAAAAACATAAAGAAAGGCAGCTGAAAGCTGAGAGGGGCAGGCAACTGGTCACTCAGTTTTTCCCAAAGGAAGGTAGCTATCGCTCATGTGTGTTCAAAATATTAGCGAATGGTAAATGAACAGTATGAACATGGTTGGATTAGCCTATCAAGAGAACACTTTTGCAGTTTGTAGAGTGACATTTTTTCCATTTTAATAACTGAACTGACTTGTGTGATAAACAAGATGAAATATTACGTTATGCTGGTGCTAATAACTAGTGCTAATAGCCAGTTTCATAACTAATGGGGTGCCCTAAATATGCACAGATTCAGCCTCAGGGGGACCTCCGCCCTACCAAACCACTGAACCCCCCTTTGCAGAAGGAGGTAAGCAGCAATACAACCCATAAATGCTTTAGGATTGAAGTTTTTAATGAGTGAGCGCCATATACAGTTTGCTAGATTAAAGTGTTGCTAATAATGGACACCAGTCAAGTGGTTGACATGGTTACGTGTGTGGAATGTTCACACGTTCTAAACCATTGGTTTCAAATTGAGGAGCTGGAGAAAGCGCAGCACACATAAAAGAGGGATAGAGGTTACAACATATGAAGAAATACGTACGTAATTGATCAAATTGAAATGTCACTCCATGTCACTTTGAAATAAATTTATAATAAGATGTTTCCTGTCTTTTATGGGTAACATTTGTAAGGCTACTGAGTATGGAGTTCATTTAAATGCATCAAACTTGAATGCATCAAACTTTTTCATGCATTAACTAACTTGCATGCTGGGTAGAAAACTTTTTCTATGATTTATTAGCAGTCGCATCACACATTGCACTACCAATTGTCCTAGCACAAGAAGGCATGTGGCAAAATCTTGAATTTTCATTTGTGATTGTAAATGCACCAGAATTAGTCACTGACCAGTTTTCATCTAGTCCCTGGTAGGTTAATACATAAAATGTAATAACAAAGTCACAAACTCAAGGTCCATGGGCTATCAAAAGTCAAATAATGATAATAGTGCAATTGTGACGAGGGTGGGCAAAGTTGGGGGGCCCAAAATTCTAATCTTTCATGGGGCCCAAAATTTCTGGCGGCGCCCCAGGCCTCAGTGGATGCGGCACTTCGCCTTCTGTCAGGGGAGACGAACACGGCTGGATCCTTTGGTGACGCTGACACAAATGGAGACAGTGTTGCTTTGGGCATTCTAACAGATGGAATTGTCTTTTTTCAGATCAAGTTGCCTCGCGAAGCCCATTTCCCACTGCAAATAGTTCTCAAAGTCGTCGGGCCTTGTGAAGTGAGCACCGCAAATAACGCTGTAGTCTGTAGCATGTAGCCAATTTTTCCGGGTGCCTCGCATGAAGCGCTCCCATTTCTCTCTCATTGTCCGGTCTTTTGGAAAACGATGAGTACTAATCCCATCAAGATTGGTGTTGCTACACCCTCCTATGATACATCTGTTAACCGTTTTAATAATTACGTGATAACGTTGAAGAAGTTTGCAGAAAACCATCAGGTCGTTTTCTCATAAACAAACCAGCGCTGACGTAGGATTCAGAAGGAGGCGTCCCGCACGCGATGTCACGAAAATCGATGTTTGCTGGGAAATCCAAATGCGCAAGGTAAAAAAAAATGCACAAAATGCAAAATGTGACAGATATTTTACAGATACTTTTTTTTATCTTTTTTTTTCGTTTCCGTTTCCGGTTGAGAGTACGTCGTGCACATTCTGGCTGCCGCTTCTCACCAGAGCTTTTTTATTTTATTTTATTTCTTTTTCTATTTTTTTTCTGTGTGTTTGTGTAGTTTGATGTTTGTTTGAGTGTTTTGTCCGCCGGTTGTGGTGTAGCTCCGGACCCAGTTTTGGGCGTCGGTTCACTCCAGGCCTTGGTTCGCCGTGGGCGATGCCTGCACTCCCAGCTGTGGACTGCAGTGAGCTCGTTGCTCATTTTACATCGTGGTTGTCCAGCGCTCTGCGCTTTAACGCTTGGCGTGATGTTCTGAGCGATGTTGCTCGGTGGTGTCGCGGCAGCTGTGCAGGCGGTTTGGGACACACCAGCGCTCTGCGTGGCGGAGCTTCTCTGCTCGCTTTGTGGATCCACAGCGTGGGGTTTCGAGCGATATTGCTGACGGCGTCACGGCGGCGGTGCTGGAGATGTGGGACTTGTTTTCGTGCACCTTTTGGCGGGACTGTGGCTGCTACACCACGGGAATTACATCCTGACCCCTACTTGGTGGACTTTTTACTTTTTATTTATTTATTATTATCTTTCTATTTATTTATTTTTCTTTCCTTGTCTATAATTGTAAAGCGTCCTTGGGGTTTTTTGAAAGGCGCTATATAAATTTAACTTATTATTATTATTATTATTATTATTATTATTATTATTATTATATTTGACCAAAGTTTAATATAAAATAGGAGAATTACATTGATCTTGCTCTTGAATTTACCCGTGATATGCACTTTAAGGGGAGTTTTAGGTGTGTTGTGTTAGGTGGGGTTTACATTAGACCGTATCAGCGGATCATCAGATTAACGTTTTTAAAACGATTAGCGTTCACACAGCAACGCCAATACACGATTCGCGTGCACACAGCAACGCCAATACACGGATACGCTCGGCTCTGCAGGCATCCTGCGCTCCAAATCACTCCGCCCTGAACAGCGAGTGCCCTCTGAAGGGTGCGCACTCCGGCCCTGCGCAGCTCACAGAGCGCGCGAGTGAAGCGTACGAGCAGTGATTTGGGACTGAGCCGCTGTGTGTGTGATCTCAGTGCATGTCGGGCATGCACTTACCACTTGCAAATGGAAGGATGGCAAGCCTAAAGACAATCATAACTACACAATGGGCAGTATTTGCATCAGTATTTGCAGTATTTTCATACTTTTATACTCTTTAATGAAAGGTGATACAAGGCGGAAGTCCGCGCCGTTTTTCAGCAGTCGCGTCACATGACCAACGCCAGCGAATCAGGAAGGTGGATGTCACAGTGACATTGTCCAATGACGACGCCAGCTAGAGCTCAGCACAGCGTATCCGCGTATTCTCAATGTTTACACAGCACCGGATCAGACACGATCTGGATTGAATACTTGGACCCTGGCGGATTCCCGTTTCCCGGCGTTTCCAGGCGTTTAAATGTAAACGGACAGTGCATCTGCGAAGAAAACGAGACAGATACGGTCTAATGTAAACTTGGCCTTAGTGTAGCTAGTGTGTAGCTGTCAAGAGGTTGTTAGTCAGTGAGATTTATGGGTGTGTGTGTGTGTGTGTGTGTGTGTGTGTGTGTGTGTGTGTGTGTGTGTGTTGAATGAAGTTTGCGTAAGAAATAATTTACATTAACACAGTGACAAATAATAGATGAGGTCCACTTCTTCTTCTTACTATTCACTTAAACTGCAAACCGGTAGACGTTTATACTAATGGGACGCGAAGATCACTTCTCAAGTGAGAAGGTTAAAAAGAACTGTCCTTTTTTTTCTTTTTTCTTTTTTTACTCTATGCTCACCAAAGCTCTAAAGTATTGCAGCATGCCAATCAAAGGTCACTGGGTTCACTTTTATTTAACAAGGTCCAGGTGGAACGAGGCTTACTCAGGTCATGGGGAGAAAGTGTGTGTGTGTGTGAGAGAGAGAGAGAGAGAGAGAGAGAGAGAGTGTTGCAGACAGACTATCATCACAGAACCAATCAGATTGAGCGTCTCCTCTCACACTAGACACACCCATTTATTTTAATTATCACATTTTTACATTTCAAAGTGTCTCTGATGTCTAAAGCATCTTTCCAGACGTCGCCAACACAGAGAGGATGAATGAAGACTGATCTATATGCAAAACGACAGCGTGAGCAATGCACCAGGCAGCAAGTCAAATGATCCATTTTTCCTACAATTGCACACACGGAAATGTACAAATTGCCACACTGGGGCTCGCTGGTGAACCTGATATCTCTGCTTTTGTAGGAAAAACACCACGTTTCTCTCACACAGCACTGAAAAACTGCAATGGCATGAAGGCAACATGCATTTTGTCCATTAGGCATGATGGATAACAAATTACAAAATGAATAAAACATTTGGTTGGTGTGCTGTTCTGGGAAAACAATCAACAACGTAGTGGTGTGATGCAGTCCAAGGTGAAAAGTGTTTGCAACAATTGCATTGTTTATTAATTGAAGAAAATTATTTTTATCCATTTATAGTTGCATGTAATACTGACAAAGCACGTTTGTGTTACCACGAACATCATAGCAGTGACTGTTCCGGGTCGGTCTACCACTGAGTCCTTGGAATATTAATTTTAAATCTAATTTTCAATATTGAATAATCTTTGAAACATGAGTTTAACTCATATCTGGCAACAATTTCTCTCTCTTTTTTTTGCAAGGAGCCTGGTTGAGTTGTTTTAAAGCATAAAATTAGCAAAAGCTAATGGCTTGAAGACATTATGGACATTCTGACAATTTACTTTTTCTTTTTTAATCAAAATTTTACTTTCAGTCTATAGTTTTAGGAAACAGGGTTATACACTGTGTGCACAATTATTAGGCGAGTGAGTACTCTGACCCTACCATTATTTCTATGCATGTTTTCCAACCCCAAGCTATATACACTTGAATGCATACATGTCAATCTATACGGAATGTCCGTATTTTATACGGATTTGATTCAATAAACGTAGTATACGGGCGTACAAATAAAGTTATACGGATTCTTTAAAAAAAACTTCAATATTTATTTAGAGCTATAATCAATTCCCACGATGATAAAAGAGCGCATAACATTTACAAACGTACTGTACACCACAGAAAGCACAAACAGCCAGTAAAGAGTCTTATGAAATCGCGCGTTATCTTGTGGTAGCGAGACTTCATTCCACTTTTGATCATGCGCACACCACATTGCGAGAATCCCGCCAACCGGGAAGTAACATTTTGTTTGAAAAGCGTATTTCCACCTGAGCGACTTTCACTAGCGACTGAAAAGATTCTGAATGGGCACTCCGGCAAGATCAACACAGACACTTGCTGTGACATGCAGCCTCGTGAGGTATTGGTGCAGAGCGCTAAAAAAGCTGTCATGGAGTACAATTCAGAACATTAGAGTGACACTTTGTGTTTTTGTCAAACATTGGAGCTTTGTATTCATTCTGAAGGTTTATTGTTATTAATATTGAATAAAAAGTAACTTGGATATATCATTGTTAATTATCATTCAAATTTTAGGTAAATTATTTTAATTTGCATCTTATAAGGATTTTATAAGGGAAATACGGATTTTGGAAGTTGGTTATACAGGTTTGATTGACCAAAGGTTGACATGTATGTGAATGCTAATTGGATTTAAGCATTCTCAGGTGGTATTTATTTGTACAATGAGAAAGGGTGTGGCCTAAAGTCATGCCCTGTGTCCGAAATCGCTCCCTACTCACTATATAGGGCATTATATAGTGGGGACGCTGTTTTGTAGTGCTGTCCGAAACCTTAGTGAGGATTATTTACATCCCATATCGTGCGCTCAAAGTATCCCACAATGCATCATGAAAAGTAGTGTAAAATAATGGTCACTAACCAAAGCAGTATATCCCATCATGCATTGCGGTCACGATGAAAGAAATCAAATTAAAAAGTCTCAAATTTTATTTAATAAAAGGCAGCGGCAAAAAAGAAAGTATTCAGCCTTGATTTTAAAAAACTGAAAGATGCAGGTACTTTGTGGGGTGACATGGTGATATAGTGGTTAGCGCTGTTGCCTCACAGTAAGAAGGTCCGGGTTCGAGCCCTGTGGCCAGTGAGGGCCTTTCTGTGTGGAGTTTGCATGTTGTCTGCGTGGGTTTCCTCCAGTTTCCCCCGCAGTCCAAAGACATGCAGGTTAGGTTAATTGGTGACTCTAAATTGACCGTAGGTGTGAATGGTTGTCTATGTGTCAGCCCTGTGATGACCTGGCGACTTGTCCAGGGTGTACCCCGCCTTTCGCCCGTAGTCAGCTGGGATAGGCTCCAGCTTGCCTGCGACCCTGTAGAACAGGATAAAGCGGCTAGAGATAATGAGATGAGATGCAGGTACTTTGTATTAATTAATGTCGGAAATACGCTCAGTATAATATTTATCACAAAAACACATGCATGTATTTATTATTTTGAAAACCCACCAGCCGACTGATCTGGCATGTTTTAATTGTGCAACAGTAATGACGTAAATACCAGCGTGACAGAGTAATGTCCGAAAGCATTTTTTTTATTTTACCAATGACCTCACTATATAGTCCTCTATACAGTAATTCCCTATCTAGGGAATAGGGAGTAGTGAATGAGTGAGTGATTTTGGACACAGGAATGAACACCCTATATTAAGGTGTCCATAACTATTAGGCAGCTTCTTTATCTCAGGCAAAATGGGTCAAAAAAGATTTAACAGACAAGATAAAAAATTGTAAAATGCCTATCAGAGGGATACAGCAGTCTTGAAATAGCTAAGCTATTGAAACATGACCACAGAACAATCAAACGTTTTGTTGCAAATAATCAACAAGTTCGCAAAAAATGTGTGGAGAAGACGCAAATTAACCGCAAAAGACTTGAGAAGGATTAAACATGAAGCTACCAGGAACCTATTATCCTCCAATGCCACCATATTCCAGAACTGCAACCTACCTGGAGTGTCCAGAAGAACAAGATGTTCGGTGCTCAGAGACATGGCCAAGGTAAGGAAGGCCAAAACACGACCACCATTAAACAAGACTCACAAGTTGAAATGTCAAGATTGGGCCAAGAAATATCTGAAGACAGATTTTTCAAAGGTCTTATGGATGGATGAAATCAGAGTGACTCTTGATGGACCAGATGGATGGGCCCATGGCTGGATAACTAATGGACACACAGCACCATTTTGACTCAGATGCCAGCAAGGTGGAGGAGTGGTACTGATATGGGCTGCTATTATTTAGGATGAGCTAGTTGGACCATTTCGGGTTGAAGATGGACTTAAAAAAATTCCCAAACCTAATGTCAGTTTCTAGAAGATGCATTCTTCAACCCAGATAGCACACCTACATCAGTCCAATGTTGGCCCACCATCGGCTATGCTGACAGTCCATCAGAAGTATGACCAGCAGGCCTTTGTCGGGCCGATGTCGGCAAGCCAATAAAGGGGGGAAAAATGAGATCTCATTACCTCGCGTGTCCTGCCACCCATGAGCTGCTGGTGGTCCGATAATGGACCACCAGATGTGTTTGCCGCTCACTGTCGCTAGCGGCCACCGGATTCTGAAAATATTCGGCAGATTCTGAAAATAAAAAGTTACAATACTACCCTGCTGTTGTTATAATTGAATAATCTTTAGAATAAAAATATGAGAACAGTTCCCCCCCCACCAGTCTGTCCCTCTGAGTTAGATGTTGGTCCTGGGATCGAGATGCTGACCTCTTCTGCTCCTCAGACCTGCCTGATCCATCCTGGTGCCCTGTGTCTGGTTGGAGTCTCATCGCATCACTCCTGTGGAGGGCGGCCCCATGTGGACAGTTGGGGTCACGCCTAGAGGACGCTCTGGACTCTTGCAGTGGTGCTTTTGTGGCTGGGGACTGCAGTTGACTTGCTGACTTTAGGACTGCAGTTGACTTGCTGACTTTGGGACTGCGGTTGTCGTGAACAGTTTTGCGCTCGGGTTTCTGTTGGTGGGGGGTTTATAGCATCAACGAAGCTGACTTTGTTAGGACTGTTAATGTTATAGTAATGTTATCTGTTGTTGCCCAGATGGGGATGGGTTCCCTTTTGAGTCTGGTTCCTCTCGAGGTTTCTTCCTCATGTCGTCTGAGGGAGTTTTTCCTTGCCACCGTCACCACAGGCGTGCTCATTGGGGATAGATTAGGGATAAAATTAGCTCATATTTTAAGTCGTTCAAATTCTGTAAAGATGCTTTGCGACAATGTTTATTGTTAAAAGCGCTATACAAATAAACTTGACTTGAGTTAAAGTGAATATCTGCATCCTTTTTTTCCCCCTTTATCGGCTTGCCGACGTCGGCCTGATGAAGGCCTGCTGGTCATACTTCTGATGGACTGTCAGCTGCACCGACAGTGGACCGACGTAGGCGTGCTATCTGGGAAGCAGTGGTACAGGAAGAAGTCTGAATCATTCAAGAAGGCCATGATTTTTATGCAGGACAATGCACCATCACATGCATCCAAGTAGTCCATTGCTTGGCGAGCCAGCAAAGACCTTAAAAGGAGAACTGAAGTCATTTTTAAACTTGCTTTATTTCTTAATTAACGTGTTATTCAATTACGTTCTCGGTTTTAGTAACCTTATATCGTGACTCGTATTGGCAACTAATTGCAATTAAATATTATACTTATCAGCCTATTCGGTTTTTAGCCGTGTTGAATTTAGTTCGTTTGGTCCACGGCAGGCGTCGCTTATCCACGCGATCTTCACGAGACTTTGAAACATGAAGTGTCAGCGCTGCCATTTTGAAAACTGTTTTCCAAACAAAATATTGCACAAATACGAGTTTAAATGACGATTACTGCCTACTTTTTTCAAACTTTCCTGATTGCTATCAAAACAAATAAAACTTCTGGCTTCAGCGTTCGAAAGAGGGCGCGCGCGTCTTTTGACGACGTTGGCAGATGTTGGTCACTTTGATTTCCGCTGTACGTTTTACTTCCGTCCTACGATGTCTCACACAGGTCTCAACAAATCTTTGCCATTGCTTTGACATATGGACTGATGTATTACAGAGCATATTTCAAACACTCATAACTTGCTATAGCAGCGACAAAATAGCGATCAAAAATGCATTTTGATATTTAATAAAATGAGAAATAGAATTTTGATAAAAATTTTGCTTTCAGTTCTCCTTTACAGATGACAGTAATGACATGGCCCCCTTCCTCACCTGACTTAAACCCTATTGAGAACTTGCGGGCCCTTCTTAAACGTGAGATTTACAGTGACGGAAGACAATACACCACTCTGAACAGTATTCAGGAGGCCGTGGTTGCTGCTGCTGCATAAACAGTTGATCAAAAAATCAAAAATCTAACGGACTCCATGGATGGAAGGCTCCTGGCAGTTATTGAAAAGAAGGGCGGTTATATTGGTCACTGAATATTTTTTTTAAATGCCAGAAGCGTTTATTTGTTAATTCTGAGTTGTTTATTTCTTACACTTACTCATCTCATTATCTCTAGCCGCTTTATCCTGTTCTACAGGGTCGCAGGCAAGCTGGAGCCTATCCTAGCTGACTACAGGCGAAAGGCGGGGTACACCCTGGACAAGTCGCCAGGTCATCACAGGGCTGACACATAGACACAGACAACCATTCACACTCACATTCACACCTACGGTCAATTTAGAGTCACCAGTTAACCTAACCTGCATGTCTTTGGACTGTGGGGGAAACCGGAGCACCCGGAGGAAACCCACGTGGACACGGGGAGAACATGCAAACTCCACACAGAAAGGCCCTCGCCGGCCACGGGGCTCGAACCCGGACCTTCTTGCTGTGAGGCGACAGCGCTAACCACTACACCACTGTGCCACCCACACTTACTCTAGAAATTAAAATGAACAAGTGAAATGGGAAAAATGTAGCTTTTCATTTAGTTGCATAATAATTCTGCACACTAAATGTTGCCTAATAATTGTGCACACTTACTGTATATATTCCCTTGAGAAAGCCTAAACTCCCTGTTCCTTTGTTAAACATTCAGGTTTTAGATTTATTAACAATTTGGATTGACCGAGAGCACTGTATTTGTTCAGCAATAAAATTAATCCTCAGGAATTCAACTTGCCTAATAATTGTGCGCACAGTACAGTTTCAAAGTGACTTTACCCATCAGTCTAATTGAAAATAAAGAATCAATTAATCAATTTCTTCTTCCCATGATCTACAGGAAGTTTGTCTGATGTCACATCCTGTTGAGCATGTGAAATTAATGGAAATATTTCCTAGGAGTTGACAAATGTTGTGAAAATAAAATATATGTTTTTCATAACCTATAACTCACGGAAAAGGATATTTCATGCATGAGATGTTAAATGGATTCATGCGTTAAGACAGAAATCATGAACTTTTGATATAGCACACTATGTGTGAGCTGTGACATGCAGAAAAGCTGTTTTCAGGCAAAAATGTGCCGTAGATTTTGTAGGTTCTTTAATAGATTAAGGTATTTATTGAAACATGGACATCGGATGGTGTGAAGGAAAATTGACCTGGGTTTAAAAAGGATGAAATCAAATATATTTGTTTTACACAGATAAAAATAGGATGTGCACATTTTCTTATTATTTATTTATTTATTTATTTTCAAGGGCATCTGGTTAAGATTAGACAATGGGGCTGGGATTGATCAGAACACAATGAAAAAATGATGCAAGTGAAATGATTTTATTTTTATGTTTCATGTGGTTAAATATGAAGCTTGCCAAGACAAACGAAGACAACATTGAGTTGGATGTCATTGAGACCGATTATGAACTCAAGAGATATAGCAGAGGCTGAGGAACTGTCAGAGCTGCCTTTTATTACCGCTGGAATAAGAAGTACAGTAGGTCACACCCATTTGGGGTTTAAATCCCAAAACAGATAAGGATCAATGGAAACAAATAAACAAATCCAGACATGGATACAGATAGTGTCATTGGGTTACACACAAAGATACATATTTATAAATGTAATATCATAAATGGCACCTCAGTTCAACCTTTGAGTTTTTATACAACCCCAATTCCAAAAAAGTTGGGACGCTGTGTAAACTGTAAATAAAAACAAAATGTGATAATTTACAAATCTTGGAAACCCTATCTATATTTCATTGAAAATAGTGCAAAGACAACATATCAAATGTTGAAACTGAGAAATTTTATTGTTTTTTGAAAAATATATGCTCATTTTGAATTTGATGTCAGCAACACGTTTCAGAAAAGTTGGGACAAGTTCAGGGCATGCTTACCACTGTGTTGCATCATCTCTACTTTTAACAATACTCTGTAAACATCTGGGAACTGAGGAGACCAATTGCTGTAGTTTTGAAAGAGAAAAGTCCCATTTTTGCCTGATATACAATTACAGTTGCTCAACAGTTCAAAATGCACCAAATGTTTTAAATGGGAGACAGGTCTGGACTGCAGGCAGGCCAGTTTAGCACCTGGACTCTTATTACGGAGCCATGCAGTTTTAATATGTGCAGAAAGCAGTTTGGCATTGGTTTGTGGAAAGAAGGAAGGCCTTTCCTGAAAAAGACTTTGTTTGGATGGCAGCATATTGCTCTGAAACGTGTATATATCATTCAGCATTAATGATGCCTTCCCAGAGGTACAAGCTACCCATGTCATGTGCACTAATGCACCCTCATACCATCACATATGCTGGCTTTTGAACTGTGTACTGATGATAAGCCGGATGGTCCCTTTCGTCTTTAGCCTGGAGGATGTGGTGTCCATGATTTCTAAAACTTTTGATTCGTCAGACCTCGGGACAGTTTTCTGCTTCACCTCAGTCCATTGTAAAAGAGCTCAGGCCCAGAGAAGGTGGCAATGTTTCTGGATATTGTTTATATCCGGTTTTAACTTGCATTTATGGATGCAGTAATGAAGTGTTTTCACAGACGATGGTTTCCTGAAGTGTTCCTGAGCCCATACAGTGATTTCCACTACAGACACGTGTCCGCTTTTAATGCAGTGTCGCCTGAGGGCCTGAAGATCACAGGCATCCAATGTCAGTTTTCAGCCTTGTCTCTTGCATACAGAGATTTCCCTAGATTATCTGAATCTTTTAATGATATTATGGACCACAGATGATGTGATCCCCAAATTCTTTGCAGTTTTACATTGAGAATGTTTCATTATTCTTAAATTATTGCACTGTTTGCCCATGCAGTCTTTCACAGAGTGATGAACCCATCCTCATCTTTACTTCTGAGAGACTCTGGGATGCTCTTTTTATACCCAATCATTTTACTGACCTGTTGTCAATTAACCCAATTAGGTTTGTTTGGTTTTTTTTGTTTTGTTTTTTTTAGCATTACACAATTTTTTCAGTCTTTTGTTGGCCCTGTCCCAACTTTTCTGAAACATATTGCTGACATCAAATTCAAAATGACCATGTATTTTGGAAAAAACAATAAAATTTCTGAGTTTCAGCATCTGATATGTTGTATTTGTACTATTTTCAGTGAAATATAGGCTGTCCATGATTTGCAAATTATCACATTCTGTTTTTGTTTATGTTTTACAGAGCGTCCCAATTTTTTTTTTTTTTTTGGAATTGGAGTTGTAAATATAAATTATGATTTGTGTCTGCATTTGTAAATAGGACCAGAAATACAGGCAATACTGCCATTACAAAGTGAAGCAATGGTTCCACTCTGATTCTGACCATGTTACTTCATTTTACTTGCTCTGATGGAGTTGATTTGGATCCGAGTAAAACACCTGAATCATAGATTACCGAGCATGCTTTCTCCGGCACTAAATACTCCCATCCTGCACTCTCTGAGTTCTATCTGAACTCAGGTATACTCTTCTTACAACCCAACAATACAGCCTTTCCATTTTTTTGAGAAAGAAGTTACAGCCACAGTCTACCAAAGAACCCCTGAGAGTACCATCACCATCAATTGATCAACTGAGTGTTTATATATACTCACATGACCGATATTTTGTTTGATGAGTCACTGAATGATGGCATTATCTCAGCAGGATCCAGAAAAGCTCCCCTGATATTTTTGTGGACTGAGTTTACTCAATTCACTGGTTAAGACATGGTTTGGTTTATTTCCATTCTTGCGCTGAGCTCCAAACTTGCGCCTCTTTCTCAGGAGCTACAACGCTCTAATCAGGGAAATAATTACGTTTAATAAAATTATCCATTTGTCCCGAAACCTCCATCAGGCTGGATAAGTTATGAGGATGCAGAAATGCATTTATACAGGCATTAAATCAGCCTCCATCATCAATCTTGTGGGAAGAACAATAAAGGAAAATATCAGCCTGTGGAAACATGAGGTGGGTGAAATTATGGGTGGCAAAAAGTGGCAGATGGAGGCAATTTTTCTGCACTAATTTCCAGACTAAATATAAGCTGCCAACATCGGACGAGGTAATGGGGCACCAGTGCCAGTTTAGGAGAATGAAGCCCAGTGCTAAGCTTAATGGAAGTGCAGATCTACTTCATAAGTGACGGATTTTATTTTCTTTACCATTTAAAGCTAGACGGCCTTTCGATTTCATAAAATCGGTGAAATTTAGTTCCGTCTGAAATGTGGTCATTGTGATATATGTTTATTTCTGTAATATCTCACAAAATATCAGGCCATTCTGTGGCTGGGAAGTTATTTAATTTGAAGGGATTAAAGCAAATAATGTGCATGAAATCGCTCACTTCGCGCAGTCAAGCAGACAGAGGAAGTCCGTGTGTGTGTGTGTGTGTGTGTGTGTGCGCATGCGCAGGTTTACCTTTGACATCATTCTGTCGCTAAACGAACACCTGATCACACCAAGGTGCTCGCTGAGCGCTGATATTTATTAGTTTGGTCCTGTGTTTCCTTTCCTTCGTATATAACATAACGTCTTTTCTTCTCGCTTTCTTTCCATTACTGTAGTCGGTCTTTCATGTTTCATTCTCACACTCACATCCTCGAGTTTTCTCTCCTGTTTCAAGTTTGTATCCCACAATGCCTTGTGCGAACGGGGAAAGCCCACCATGTCATGCATGATGTAGTATTTTGAATTAGGTCATGGTGAAACAGGAAAAAATAGCCGAGAATTTAGGGCCATGTGGCCTTAAATTCATTAATTGTTCTGTTTAAAAAAAAATAATAAAATTGGAAGTCTGTGATTTGAATTCAGTACTTTCGGTCCACTAAACAAAAATAATCAGGAGTCGGGGAAAATTATTTTTCTGACCTACACTTGAAAAATCTGAAAGGCAGTCTAGCTTTAATCACTGCTTAGTCATAGTTGCTATCTTTCATGACTTCATTGTTTCTTGTGGACATATTTTAAATGTTTAGGTTGAAATTAAAAAAATAAATGCCACAATCAGCAGACACTACAATCATAGAACTGACTCTTAACACAAACTCATTCCATCTGATATTTAAGTGAAAAATAAAACACTTGGAAGCATGCTGTTACAGGAAACTCATCAACTCTGATTTATTTATTTATTTATACATTTTCCAGTAACAGAAAGTTGCAAAGTGCTTTATTCCTCTTATACCACAGCAATATTTAATGAGAATTTGAATTTGAAGTTAATAAGACAAAGACATTGCTCATCAGGTTGCCAAGAAACTCATTTATCTGTATGACTTTCCCATGTTTGAAAACGTCCAATTTCAAGATTAACCCTCATGAAGTGTCAACACTGGAGACTCATTCCATAAATTCTAAATAATTTTTTTGTTGTTGTTGTTTGGTTTTTTTTGTTTTTAATAAGAGGCGGTCCACCATACAACTCCAGCTCCATGCCTCAGCTATTATTGTAGACAAAACGAAAGCCTATTAGAAAGAGCGCGTTAATATAAACCTGCGCTACTGTCGGAGCTGCTGTAATAGAAAATAAATCAACACCTTCTGACCAATTTGAATTAAGAGTTCAGCAGTGCTGTGGTATAGCAGTTGTATATTATTAAATCATGTGTAAAAAAAAAAATCATGATGTAAAATGCCCTAGATAAATGTTAGCTAGAGCTAGCTAGCATGTCTTTGCTGGTTGTTAGCTAAGACTAGTGTTTAGTACTGTTTACAACAAACTTAGCTACCACAGAGCATCCTAAAGGTTTATTTTTTGCTTTCCCTTGCTATACTTTAGCATTAATGCGAACCTTAACCCTGATCCTAATCCTACTCCTAATCCTCAAAAGTCAATAAAAAGAATTATGAAGGAATGCAAAAGTTGCTCCAAAAAAAAAAAAATCCCAACATGACCCTTTGGGAGCTCCATCTCATCTCATTATCTCTAGCCGCTTTATCCTTCTACAGGGTCGCAGGCAAGCTGGAGCCTATCCCAGCTGACTACGGGTGAAAGGCGGGGTACACCCTGGACAAGTCGCCAGGTCATCACAGGGCTGACACACAGACACAGACAACCATTCACACTCACATTCACACCTACGGTCAATTTAGAGTCACCAGTTAACCTAACCTGCATGTCTTTGGACTGTGGGGGAAACCGGAGCACCCGGAGGAAACCCACGCGGACACGGGGAGAACATGCAAACTCCACACAGAAAGGCCCTCGCCGGCCACGGGGCTCGAACCCGGACCTTCTTGCTGTGAGGCGACAGCGCTAACCACTACACCACCGTGCCGCCAGAGCTCCATACACTAAATTACAAAGTGCTGAACTACAAAGTTAGCCTTTTAACCCAGCTCAATCTGACAGCAGTAGCGTTTAGCTTCCGGTTCACCAAAACTGAGAGATTTTTTGTTGGTTTGGGTTTTTTCTTAGTTGGTTAGCACTTTTTTTTTCAGAAACCATAGCAACATTTCAACAGGAAGCAAGCATGTACTGTACTGTGTTGTTAATGACATTTGAAGAGTTTCGTTCCAAAACGCGATAAATCCACCGTGATAAACTTGAGAAAAAAGTATTTTCTTGACCAAGAAAAAAAAATAGGAGCATGAAAATGACTATTTTCTGTTTGAAACTTTAACAGTATGAGTTTGCAATCACATGAAAAATGCAAATCCAGATTTCCATCCATTATCCATAACCGCTTATCCTGTACAGGGTCGCAGGCAAGCTGGAGCCTATCCCAGCTGACTACGGGCGAAAGGCGGGATACACCCTGGACAAGTTGCCAGATCATCGCAGGGCTGACACATAGAGACAAACAACCATTCACAATCACATTCACACCTACGGTCAATTTAGAGCCACCAATTAACCTAACCTGCATGTCTTTGGACTGTGAGGAAAACCGAAACACCCAGAGGAAACCCATGGGGAGAACATGCAAACTCCACACAGAAAGGCCTCCATCAGCCACTGGGCTTGAACCCAGAACCTTCTTGCTGTGAGGTGACAGTGCTAACCACTACACCACCGTGCAGGCTTATAAAAACTATTTTTCTGTGTGAAATTGTGCAAAATAGAACCATAAACAAGAAGTAATGCTAATCTACACATACCTCTAAACTTGGATCATCTCTGATACTGGACCACAGGTTTTCCCACATTACATTCATCTTTGGTGCAAATGTCAGACTTAAATCCCAGAATGCATTGCAGCTATAGGACTCGGCTCAACTAGATCCATGAGACGATGAAAGATCTAGCTGACAGATATCCTGGCTAAGCAACGGAAGCCTAATGGTTAGAGAAGTAGCTTTTGGACCAAAAGGTTGCTGATTCGATTCCCTGGACCAGCAGGAATGGCTGAAGTACCTTTGAGCAAGGCACCTAACCTCCAACTGCTCAGGGTACATTGTACATCACTCTGGCTAAGAGCATCTGCCAAATGTAATCCAAGAAGCCTTTATCTGTCACACGTACACTCAAGCACACAGTGAAATTTAACCCACCTGAAGCAGTGAACACACACATACACCTACCCAGAGCAGTGGGCAGCTATGGTACAGCGCCCAGGGAGTAGTTGTGGGTAACATGCCCTTGCTCAAGCTGCCCCATGTTAACCTTACCTGCATGTCTTTGGACTGTGGGGGAAACCAGAGCACCCAGAGGAAACCCACGAGGACACAGGGAGAACATGCAAACTCCACACAGAAAGGCCCTCGTCAGCCGCTGGGCTCAAACCCAGAACCTTCTTGCTGTGAGGCGACAGTGCTAACCACTACACCACCATGCCACCCGTAATGTAACCCCAATGTAATGTCATGTAATCTTGTTGTCTACAAGCAACAATCTTACACACAAAACTCTGAGGAATGTTAAACCACCCAGTCAGGTTTGCATGGAAACTTTTTTTTTAAGGGACAAACTTTTTATTCTGAACAATTAATTTAGAAGTTTGGATGCCTTGTACAGCACATAGGGTTAAATTCATAAGTGGCATCTCGAGATCCCAGGAGGAATCAGGTGATCAACATGGAAAAATAACATTGGACCACATTCTTAACTGGAATAATAATATAAAATATTAAGATAAGAAAGAGGGCGGCACAGTGGTGTAGTGGTTAGCGCTGTCGCCTCACAGCAAGAAGGTCCGGGTTCGAGCCCCGTGGTCGGCGAGGGTCTTTCTGTGTGGAGTTTGCATGTTCTCCCCGTGTCCGCGTGGGTTTCCTCCGGGTGCTCCGGTTTCCCCCACAGTCCAAAGACATGCAGGTTAGGTTAACTGGTGACTCTAAATTGAGCGTAGGTGTGAATGTGAGTGTGAATGGTTGTCTGTGTCTATGTGTCAGCCCTGTGATGACCTGGCGACTTGTCCAGGGTGTACCCCGCCTTTCGCCCGTAGTCAGCTGGGATAGGCTCCAGCTTGCCTGCGACCCTGTAGAACAGGATAAAGTGGCTAGAGATAATGAGATGAGAAGATAAGAAAGACACACACACACACACACACACAAAACTGCATTCTTGTGCAAAAAAACATAGGAGACACCAGTTCCTCTATTACATCAAAGTTATTCATTTATTTCATTCAAAGTCTCACTAAAACAGAGATTCTCCATGATGTTGACAGTCAGTGGGAGGGGCTACTACTGTTTACGTGTTTGGATAGTGCACTGTGATTGGTCAAGCGGAGATATTGGGTTCTGCTAGAAAGCAGTAACGGCATTTGTCATGATTTGGAGCAAAAAAGGGAAATACTGTACAATGTTGAAAAACATGGTGGGTATCAAGTTTTGCGTAAAATTGAATACGGAACTTTGAATAGCGATCAAATGCCAAACATCTTTGGATGGGAGCTTGATTTTTTTTTTAATGGCGCATATCATGTTTTGGAACCAAACTCTTCATTTAATGAAGTTAGAAAAGCAGCTTTGGGACCAAAATGTTGCCAGTTCAATTCCCTGAACCAGTAGAAATGGCTGAAGTGCCCTTGAGCAAGGCACCTAACCCCCAACTGCTCCTCAGGTCGCTCTGGGTATGTTGTACGTCGCTCTGGATAAGAGCGTCTGCTAAACATCATGTAATGTAATGTAATTTATATTGCAACAGCATCCAGCAAAGAAGTCAGTTATGCTAAAATTCGATCCTAAAGTACACACTCACCGGTCACTTTATTCGGAACACCCATCCATCCACCTGCTCTTTGATGCAGTTCTCTAATCAGTCGAACCTTGATGCATCAAATCATGCAAATACAAATCAAGAGTCTTAGAATCAAGAACAAGTTCCTATTAAAGTGGCCGGTGAGTGTATGATGTCATGATGACAGTTTCCTTGAAAATGAAGTCTGATTTTTAAGTATCTACATGTTTGATGTACATTTCAAAAGGGAAATCTGCACTCGCTCTTCAATTTGCAAACATCACTTCATTTCTCCATGGTCATAGATTTGGAACGTCAAAAGGTGATATTTTTAACATCCAACAACTTCCTGGAGTTGAAATAAGAGTTGAGAATGAGCCCTAAAACCCATCGCCGTAATATCTGCTGCTACGTGGACTTTTTCTTTATTGAGCTAGCTATCATGCTAGCAGTTCAGCTCATCTCATCTCATTATCTCTAGCCACTTTATCCTGTTCTACAGGGTCGCAGGCAAGCTGGAGCCTATCCCAGCTGACTACGGGCGAAAGGCAGGGTACACCCTGGACAAGTCGCCAGGTCATCACAGGGCTGACACATAGACACAGACAACCATTCACACTCACATTCACACCTACGCTCAATTTAGAGTCACCAGTTAACCTAACCTGCATGTCTTTGGACTGTGGGGGAAACCGGAGCAACCGGAGGAAACCCACGCGGACACGGGGAGAACATGCAAACTCCACACAGAAAGGCCCTCGCCGGCCACGGGGCTCGAACCCGGACCTTCTTGCTGTGAGGCGATAGCGCTAACTACTACACCACCGTGCCGCTAGCAGTTCAGCTAGTTAGTTTTTGTTATCATGCTAGCTAACACATTGTTGGTTAGCTTTAGCTAACTTTTTTATCCATCCATCCATTATCTCTAGCTGCTTTATCCTGTTCTACAGGGTCGCAGGCGAGCTGGAGCCTATCCCAGCTGACTACGGGCGAAAGGCGGGGTACACCCTGGACAAGTCGCCAGGTCATCACAGGGCTTAGCTAACTTTTTTTTTTTTTACTTTAAATTGTGTGAAGAAGCTGAAGTCATGTTGTACTTCAGCATTTAGAGGGTTTATTTACATGAATCATTTCACATGAGGAAAGAATTTTGGGTCACTTCATTTTTGTTTTATTTATTTATTTATTTATTTATTTTTATCCTGCTCAGGTCCTACGTATTGCATAATATTTTAAAAATGATTTGACCTCGAGATGTATTTTAAATCGCATCTCGTTGCTCCAGAGTTCAGCACTGGAAAACATTTGGCTGTTGTTATTTTGTATATTCTGTGATACAAATCAAGAGCTTCAGTTAATGTTCACAATGCTCAAACTTCAGAACGGGAAAAATTGTGATCTCGCAGTCTCATCTCATCTCATTATCTCTAGCTGCTTTATCCTGTTCTACAGGGTCGCAGACAAGCTGGAGCCTATCCCAGCTGACTACGGGCGAAAGGCGGGGTACACCCTGGACAAGTCGCCAGGTCATCACAGGGCTGACACATAGACACAGACAACCATTCAAGGCAAGGCAAGGCAAGGCAAGGCAAGTTTATTTATATAGCACATTTCATACACAATGGCAGTTCAATGTGCTTTACAGAAGCAAAAACAAAAACAGTAAACAATAGAGAAATAAAATTACATAAAATAATTTTATTTTTATTCTAAAACAATTAATTAAAAGAATTAAAAGAATTAAAAGAAAATAATAAGAATTAAACAATAGTAGAAATAAAATAATAAAATGAAGTAGAAGTTCAAATAGGAGGAGAAAAAAAGAAACCAGCAGAATAGAATAAAGAATAAAATAGAATAAAGTTAAAATTAAAGTAAATTTAAAACATGCAGAGAAAGTAAAGATTATAAAAAATGTAAAGAAGACAATATTAATTATTTAACAGAAAGCATCTGAAAACAGCTTGGTCTTTAACCTAGATTTGAAACTGCCAACAGCAGGAGCATTTTTAATGTCCTCTGGCAGTTGGTTCCATAGTTCACACTCATACCTACGGTCAATTTAGAGTCACCAGTTAACCTAACTTGCATGTCTTTGGACTGTGGGGGAAACCGGAGCACCCGGAGGAAACCCACGCGGACACGGGGAGAACATGCAAACTCCACACAGAAAGGCCCTCGCCGGCCCCGAGGCTCGAACCCGGACCTTCTTGCTGTGAGGCAACAGCGCTAACCACTACACCACCGTGCCGCCTGTGATCTTGCAGTGAAGTGTGATTTTCTTTCTTTCACTGTAGCGTGGGTGTTGGTTTGAGCCCGATGAGTATTTTTGGTTTGGAGTATTTCAGAAACTGCTGATCTCCTCTTGGGGTTTTTACACACAACAGACAGTCTCTAGAGTTTACACAGAATGGTGCGGAAAACAAAAAACAAACATCGAGTGACTGAGTGAGTGAGTGAGTGAGTGAGTGAGTGAGTGAGTGACAGTTCTGTGGGTGGAAACAAACGCCTTGTTGATAAGAGAGCTCAGAGATCAGAAAATGCCCAGATTGAGTAGTTTGAGCCACCAGGAAGGAGATAGTAACTCATATAATCACTCTTTACAACCGTGGTGACCAGAAAAGCATCTCATCATGCAACAGCAGAACAGAAGACCACATTGGATTCCACTCCTGTGAAGAACAGGAATCTTAGAATCGAGAACAAGTTCCTATTAAAGTGGCTCGAGTTTCTCCCTGACCAAGTCAAAATCCCTGGATTACAAAAGTATTTCTCTGCGCTTAAGCCTCATTTATGCATTTCTGTACTTGGACACTCAGGGCGAGTGTACACAGGATGACTAACTGCATAAATCAAGCGGTGAGATGCGTGAGCAGACTGACTCAGGTGTTTATCTGGTCTGGTTGTGGATACATGACCTCTGACCTCTGTTTATGGGTAGGACGATGACACTGGGAATAATGAGCATGAGACAAGCAGTGGAAGGATAAACAGAGTACACTTGTAGCAAATGGTCAAGAGGAAAAGGCTTGGGAGAAGATGAGTCATTATACAGCTATTTCCCTTACTGCAACACACTCTTCGTAGGCTCATCAGTACACACACACACACATACATACACCTAGGACTTAAACACAAGGACGATGGCGTCGTGGCTGGCTGATTCCAAACCAGGAAACCAAAACGTGACCGGATACAAACACATACAAAATGTAATCCTTTACACAGGATCCTCTTTCTCATCTCGGAGAGATCCTTCTCCACCCCCCACCCAGCTTAGAGTGCACTACGAGCAGCGCAGGGTCTCTGGTGAGCCAGGGGAAGCGATGTGTGGGGTCTCGCGTGCAGTGCTTGGCCTGCTTATTGATTTTCAAGCATGAAGCAGGAATATTGTGCAGGGTTTACTCTGCATCGCTTGCCAACAGTTCCCTCAGCCTCCTCCCCTTTCACTCCAGGATCGTTTGCCTGCTTCTCCGTGAAAGCAGCCACAAGCGGAAGAGTTAACCTCCAGAGGCTTTTTGACTGACAGCAATGTGCACTGGAGCGCTCATACCCGGGCACCGCCAGGACATAAATACATAACCCAATACATAACCACGCAAAGTAGACGAGAATTCAATTTACTGTCATGAAACTCCACCATCTGCTCAACTCTTTTGCTATATTGAATATATTTTTCCTTCTTCTTCTTCTTCTTCTTCTCGCTCTGGTCCCACAAGGGGTTTCAAACAAACAAACATGCAAACACACCAAGTGCACTTTGTTAGCGACATGTTAGGTTCGGAAACACATCAAGGCAAGAAACGCCGAGGTTCTGATGTCAGGCTAATGAAAGCCGGTATTTTTTGGCATGCAAGTGGACACAGATGTGAATTAAAAGCCCGGTTTTGATTTGCGTACAGTCTGACGTAGTACTCAACCTACAGTACAGCTGCACAGAAAGGGGCTTCTGGGCCTGGGAATATTTTCAAACATCTTTTCAGCTCTCTTCGATTTGGCTTGAAAGAGTCCAAATCGAAATCAGTTACATTTTCAGCTGCGAAATTATTCTGCTTTCCCAACGGACAAACATACAGCGTTTTTTTGTTGTTTTTTTTCTTGTTGTTTGTGGTCTTTTTTTTTTTAAGTCTTTTAATTTGACCATAATTTGCCCAAGATGTTTCTCTCTGCATGTATTTGCGACAGACGGATATATTTAATAAAGTCGGTTTGATGAAATAGAGCAGGCTTTTAAGATTATGGCTTGTCACACTGTATGCTGTACAAGATGATCCGAGGAAAATCTTGGTCAAATTTTATAAGAGGTTTTATTATTATACACGTGAGTGTTTTACTGGGAAATACACCACTTGTATTTTTCATACGAGCTCCATCCGGGACATGGAGAACCAAAACCAGGGCATAAATCTCTATATGTCAGTCGTGAGGAAATCGATGAATTGGCGTTGAGTGGTATATCAGATATATTCCATTCACCTAGCATGATACTGAATGAGTCAAAGGCAAGTCCAGTATCATGCTAGCTGAAAGCTAGACGGCCTTTCGATTTCATAAAATCAGTGAAATTTAGTTCACTCTGAAATGTGGTCATTGTGATATATGTTTATTTCTGTAATATCTCCCATTCTGTGGCTGGGAAGTTATTTAAATTGAGGGGATTAAAGCAAATAATGTGCATGAAATCGCTCGCTTCGCGCAGTCAAGCAGACAGAGGAAGTCCGTGTGTGTGTGTGCGCGCATGCTCAGGTTTACCTTTGACATCATTCTGTCACTAAACGAACAGCTGATCACACCGAGGTGCTCGCTGAGCGCCGATATTTATTAGTTTGGTCCTGCGTTTCCTCATCTCATCTCATTATCTCTAGCCGCTTTATCCTTCTACAGGGTCGCAGGCAAGCTGGAGCCTATCCCAGCTGACGACGGGCGAAAGGCGGGGTACACCCTGGACAAGTCGCCAGGTCATCACAGGGCTGACACATAGACACAGACAACCATTCACACTCACATTCACACCTACGCTCAATTTAGAGTCACCAGTTAACCTAACCTGCATGTCTTTGGACTGTGGGGGAAACCGGAGCACCCGGAGGAAACCCACGCGGACACGGGGAGAACATGCAAACTCCACACAGAAAGGCCCTCGCCGGCCCCGGGGCTCGAACCCAGGACCTTCTTGCTGTGAGGCGACAGCGCTAACCACTACACCAGCGTGCCGTCCCTGCGTTTCCTTTCCTTCGTATATAACATAACGTCTTTTCTTCTCGCTTTCTTTCCGTTACTGTAGTCGGTCTTTCACGTTTCATTCGCACACTCACGTCCTCTATTTTTCTCTCCGGTTTCAAATTTGTATCCCACAATGCCTTGTGCAAATGGGGAAAGTCCACCACGTGATGCATGACATAGTATCTTGAATTAGGTCATGGTGAAGCAGGAAAAAATAGCAGAGAATTTAAGGCCATGTGGCCTTAAATTCATTAATTGTTCTGTTTTAAAAATACTAATAAAATTGGAAGTCTGTGATTCAAATTCAGTAGCTTTTGGTCCATTAAACAAAAATAATCAGGAGTCGGGGAAAATTCTTTTTATGACCTACACTTGAAAAATCTAATAGGTAGTCTACCTTTAATGGAATATATCTGATATACCATGAAAAAAATCCAGCCCATATTATTATTATTATTATTATTATTATAATACATTCCTTTTGGGTGTTCAATGTGTCTTTCTCTTTCAAAATTCTCTCAAAATCTTCCGTATTTAACGAAGCAAACCTGGCGGCCATGTTCGTTTACAAATTGTCCCAGTCACTCTCTAGTTCAGAAGTTTTGCATCTCCAGAGTGTGACATCATGTTGTCTTGACAACCATCCATGCTATATTGTAAACCATATTCAACGCTCATTCTCCATTGGGTAGAGTGATGTAATACATGTAGGATAAGCGATATACTAACAATATTGCATGCTATCAAACCAAATGAAAGAAACCCGCTAGAAGGGAATAGAACACATGCTTTTATTCCATCGAAACAGTGTCCTATATGGATAATACTTCCTGATATTTCACTCCAATGACGTCACTCCCAGTTTTTTCCTGCTGACTCATCCCATATCATCCTCCTTTGCATGATTTTAGATGATGGAGGTTTTTTTCGTAGCAGCGCTCAACACTCAGAGATATTAATCCAAAATTTCTCAGACTTCTTAAACTTGGCTGTCATTTATTGTTTTAATTGGTGCTGGCGCTAAATCAGCCGTGGATAATGTAAGCATGTCACATTGTGCATTTTAAAGAATTATTTTATGATGAATGATTTTTGTCTGAAGATCATTCAGTGTAAATACGGCTTTACATGAAGTACAGCTGGGAATAAAAATTCAGGCTTACTGTCAGTACACACTTATATAATCAGAGTTGAGATACAAGTCAGGACTCACACGTAGTTCGATTGTTGAGCCTGCGCCTCAAATCTGCATCTCTTAACCATGGAAGCATTCTCAAATTCCACTGCTAAAGCAGTCTCCTGATTGGTGCAACTGAAAATTGTTTGCCCTGTGATTGGGAGATCGAGGTTGAATCCTGACGACTCCACAGCCATCTATGATTTAGGAGTCAGTGGAGCTGAACTCGCTGTGCTCTCGGGATGGGAGGAGCATATTCTCTTTCCTGCAAGACTCGACAATTTTGCGCATCTCTGAGTCCATGTATGCAGAAGAGGGCGGAAAGCGTTTTCCAGAAAGTCACTTCATGTCTTAAAGTAATGATGGATCTCGTTTCTCTTTACTTAGTTGTTCGGTTCTTGACATAATATGTATGGATTACTACAGCTGTGGATAGAATAGGGCTGTTTCATTATTTGCATTTTTATCGTTTAATATTTACATTTTGATGATCTCAGACACATTAAGAAAGCAAGAAACTCGTCCACTAATTAACTTTTGATGAGGCACACCCGTTAATTGAAAAGCATTCCAGGTGACTCCCTCATGAAGCTGGTTAAGATAACTCCAATAGTGTGCAAAACGTCATCAAGGTAAACGCTGGATACGTTGAAGAATCTAAAATATCAAGCCTATTTTTATGTTTTAACACTTTTTTGGTTTACCACATAATTCTATTTAGTATATATACGCAGGTGATTATCAAGTCAAGTTTATAGCACTTTTAACAATAGACATTGTCGCAAAGCAGCTTTACAAAATTTTAATGACTTTAAACATGAGCTAATTTTATCACTAGTCTATCCCCAGTGAGCAAGCCTGTGGCGATGGTGGTGAGGAAAAATTCCCTCAGACAACATGAGGAAGAAGCTTCAAGAGGAACCAGACTCAAAAGGGAACCCATCCTCATTTTGGTGAGAACAGATACAACCCCAATTCCAAAAAAGTTGGGACAAAGTACAAATTGTAAATAAAAACGGAATGCAATAATTTACAAATCTCAAAAACTGATATTGTATTCACAATAGAACATAGACAACATATCAAATGTCGAAAGTGAGACATTTTGAAATTTCATGCCAAATATTGGCTCATTTGAAATTTCATGACAGCAACACATCTCAAAAAAGTTGGGACAGGGGCAATAAGAGGCTGGAAAAGTTAAAGGTACAAAAAAGGAATAGCTGGAGGACCAAAATGCAACTCATTAGGTCAATTGGCAATAGGTCATTAACATGACTGGGCATAAAAAGAGCATCTTGGAGTGGCAGCGGCTCTCAGAAGTAAAGATGGGAAGAGGATCACCAATCCCCCTAATTCTGCACCGACAAATAGTGGAGCAATATCAGAAAGGAGTTCGGCAGTGTAAAATTGCAAAGAGTTTGAACATATCATCATCTACAGTGCATAATATCATCAAAAGATTCAGAGAATCTGGAAGAATCTCTGTGCATAAGGGTCAAGGCCGGAAAACCATACTGGGTGCCCGTGATCTTCGGGCCCTTAGACGGCACTGCATCACATACAGGCATGCTTCTGTATTGGAAATCACAAAATGGGCTCAGGAATATTTCCAGAGAACATTATCTGTGAACACAATTCACCGTGCCATCCGCCGTTGCCAGCTAAAACTCTATTGTTCAAAGAAGAAGCCGTATCTAAACATGATCCAGAAGCGCAGACGTCTTCTCTGGGCCAAGGCTCATTTAAAATGGACTGTGGCAAAGTGGAAAACTGTTCTGTGGTCAGACGAATCAAAATGTGAAGTTCTTTATGGAAATCAGGGACGCCGTGTCATTTGGACTAAAGAGGAGAAGGACGACCCAAGTTGTTATCAGCGCTCAGTTCAGAAGCCTGCATCTCTGATGGTATGAGGTTGCATTAGTGCGTGTGGCATGGGCAGCTTACACATCTGGAAAGACACCATCAATGCTGAAAGGTATATCCAGGTTCTAGAGCAACATATGCTCCCATCCAGACGACGTCTCTTTCAGGGAAGACCTTGCATTTTCCAACATGACAATGCCAAACCACATACTGCATCAATTACAGCATCATGGCTGTGTAGAAGAAGGGTCCGGGTACTGAACTGGCCAGCCTGCAGTCCAGATCTTTCACCCATAGAAAACATTTGGCGCATCATAAAACGGAAGATACGACAAAAAAGACCCAAGACAGTTGGGCAACTAGAATCCTACATTAGACAAGAATGGGTTAACATTCCTATCCCTAAACTTGAGCAACTTGTCTCCTCAGTCCCCAGACGTTTACAGACTGTTGTAAAGAGAAAAGGGGATGTCTCACAGTGGGAAACATGGCCTTGTCCCAACTTTTTTGAGATGTGTTGTTGTTGTTATGAAATTTAAAATCACCTAATTTTTCTCTTTAAATGATACATTTTCTCAGTTTAAACATTTGATATGTCATCTATGTTCTATTCTGAATAAAATATGGAATTTTGAAACTTCCACATCATTGCATTCCATTTTTATTTACAATTTGTACTTTGTCCCAACTTTTTTGGAATCGGGGTTGTATAACATTTTTAACAGTTTTAACATGAAGTCTGTTTTGTTGAAGTTATAAACTGTTCATTGATGGAAACTTGGGTGCAAAACTGTTCATGACAACTGCAGTCCTAAAGTTAGCAAGTCAGCTGTAGTCCTCAGACATAAAAGCATTACTGTAAGTGTCCAGAGCGTCTTCCAAGTGCAACTTTCGACTGTCCATATGGGGCCGTCCTCCACGAGGCAATGTGATGAGACTCCAGCCAGACGTAGGGCATCAGGATGGATCAGGCAGGATCATTTTGTGCTGAGTCCCTGCTTGCACTCAGCACAAAATGTATCCTGTTCTTACTCATCATACATTTTGTGCTGAGTGCAAGCAGGGACTCCGGCAAAACTAATGATGACAGCATAACTTAAAGGGGAGAGCCAGAAGGTAACACAGGCATGAGGGAGCCCTGGGACATAAAGCAGCAGCCACTGCACCGTCAGCAAACTCGAGTGAGCAAGCGAGTGGGGGACTGACAGCATCCATACATCCCAGTTTACCAAACATTGTAGAAAATCGTGCATTCTGACTATTTGACTATCGTGAAATTCAGACTATTTCTCAAAAATCATCTCGAGCGACTTCGCAAAATGGCAGCTGATCAGTTTTTCACCGTAAGTGAGAAAGAATTAGAAATTATGACAGAAAATGCTGTTCCTTAAAAGCACTAAAGATGCTACGAGGTTTGGTCTAAAAAGGTGGGATTCAAAGGTAAGGTGGGATTGTGATTTATTTTATCGATTTCAAAATAAAGTATTTTATGTGAGTCAGTGTAGATACAGTTTTAGTCAGAAGTTTACATACAGTGACATGAATGTCATCTTGGATATGAATGTCATGGCAATATTTGGGCTTTCAGTCACTTCCTTGAACCGTTCTTTTTCTGTGGCAGAATGATTGTACAGCATACAGCTTTAATTTAAAAAAACACTAGAATTTGGTGCACAAGTTTTAATTTTCTTTGGGTTTTCTGAAATCAACACAGGGTCAAAATTATACATACAGGGTCAAAAATTGACATACGCTCACTTAGATTATTAATTCAGAGGTGCTGAAACTTCCAAAATGTCTCTTATCTTGCCAAGGCCGACGTCTCTTAACTTCCTGTTAGTGATCATGATTGACTACAGCTGGTAGCTTCTCTGTGCCTTCATAAAAAGGGTTTGTTTACAGCAATTTGTTTATTTCAACCCTGTTGAAAATATATGGGCTGTGCTGGTAAGTCGAGTCCATGCCAAGAAAAAAAAATTAATTGAACTCTACCAATTCTACCATTAACAGTCATAAAATATCCAACCAGAATTCTGCCAGAAGCTTGCTCATGGTAAACAAAAATGTTTGGTCAAGGTGAATCTTGCAAAGAGACATTTTATCCAAATATTATAAATTATCCCCTATTAGAATATTAAATGTCCATATATTTTCAACAGGGTTGAAGTCAGGACTTATTTTAAGCTTAATATTAGCCTGCTTTATCCTCCACAACCAGCTCTGATGCGTGCGTGGGTTTACTGTCCTGTTGTAACTCCCAAGTCCCAAGTCATGTTCAAGTTTCTAATGGTTTATGCCGAAGAATTCTGAGGTCATCCTCCATCTTCACTATTCCATCCACTTTGTGCAATGAACAGCCCCAGAGCATGATGATCCTACCACCACCACCAGCTGGTACAGCATCCCTCTGTACATGGTGGTCATTGTGGCCAAACAACTCAATCTTTGTCTCATCTGACCATACAGCTTTCCTCCAGAAGGCTTTTTCTTTGTCTGTGTGGTCAGCTTCAAACTTTAGTTAAGCTTGAAGGTGTCAATTTTGGAGTGGGGGGTTATTTCTTGGAGATCAGCCTCTTAGTCCATGGTGATCTGAACTGTAGACAGTGATCCATCAGCTTCCAGTTCATGGCAGGGCTGTGCCATGGTGGTTCCCAGGTTGTTCCAAACCAATTTCCTTTCAGCTGAGGGTGACAGTTTGTTTTTTCTTGAAGCAAAGTGGCTACACCTCACAATAACTTGGATACAATTGTTTGAACTGATCTTGGAATTTTCAGTTGTTTAGAAATGGCTCCAAGAGACATTCCGGAGTTGTGTACATCTGCGATCCTCTTTCTCAGATCTGCACTGAGCTCCTTGGACTTTCCCATTTTACTGTGTGTTGGTCAATCCAATGAGTGCTGTAAACAAGCCCTTTTTATGAAGGCACAGAGAAGCTACCAGCTGTAGTCAATCATGATCACTAACAGGAAGTTATGAGACCTTGGCCTTAGCAAGAGAAGAGACATTTTGAAATTGTGTTGATTTCAGAAAACCCAAAGAAAATTAAAACTTGTGCACCAAATTCAAGTGTTTATTTTTTTTATTAAAGCTGTATGCTGTACAATCATTCTGCCACAAAAAAGAACAGTTCAAAGAAATTACTGAAAACCCAAATATTACCATGACATTCATATCCAAGATGATATTCATGTCATTGTATGTAAACTTCTGACCACAACTGTATGTGACAAGTCTGCACCGCATCGTTATTACATTTGGATGTCGTGTTTGAAGATTGAAATAAATGATTTTGTTAAATACGATGTTTTTTAAATAATCACCTGTGTAGTTATACTAAAACAACTATCCGTCTCAGGCTCAGTGAATATCGGGGAATAATAACTGAGATGAAGTCGAAGTTATTACTCACTGATGTTCACTGAGCCTGAGGCGGATAACTGTTATATAACTTAAATATTGCATTGCAAAATGAACCAATACCTCGGCACATTACCCATCATTCCTCAGCCAAAAGCAAAGTCATGTTGAAGGCTCAATGCTGAAGAATAGTGGACGGCTTCTTAAAACCTTACTCAGGGCAAACATGAAAGCAACACAAAAGAAAACAGACCACTGAAAGAACCTGCTGAAAAATGGATGTAAAGTTCCTCAGATACCAGGGGCCAGGAATAACACTGCTCAGCTCACTGAGAGTGGAAAAAAATATCACCACCAAAAAAAAAGAAAAGTCTCATATTCATACATCTGCATATACTTCAAAGCACCAGCAGCCACTGCAGGCTGTAAGTGTCCACACACACACACACACACACACCACGCAGAGACGGTGCTGACGTTCGACAGACGCTCTGACGACCAACAGGCCGCTCGCTGGCTGTAATTAAACAAAATAATACACTTTCAGGGATTTGTTCTCGCATAATAGTTTTGTTATTCCTACACGTAATTCAGTTTGATACGTGAAGTTTACGCTGTATGTTTATTTGAGTGCAAAAGTTAGTGCACCTTTACCTTACCATTATGAAACCAACCAATCAAGGCACTGAATATAAATTAAGCTTATCAGAATTAACAACAAGCTACATAACAAAAGTAGCTAGAGCTAGCTAGAAAGTATATACAGTGGTGCTTGAAAGTTTGTGAGCCCTTTAGAATTTTCTATATTTCTGCATAAATATGACCTAAAACATCATCAGATTTTCACACAAGTCCTAAAAGTAGATAAAGAGAACCCAGTTAAACAAATGAGACAAAAATATTATACTTGCTCATTTATTTATTGAGGAAAATGATCCAGTATTACATATCTGTGAGTGGCAAAAGTATGTGAACCTCTAGGATTAGCAGTTAATTTGAAGGTGAAATTAGAGTCAGGTGTTTTCAATCAATGGGATGACAATCAGGTGTGAGTGGGCACCCTGTTTTATTTAAAGAACAGGGATCTATCAAAGTCTGATCTTCACAACACACATTTGTGGAAGTGTATTATGGCACGAACAAAGGAGATTTCTGAGGACCTCAGAAAAAGCGTTGTTGATGCTCATCAGGCTGAAAAAGGTTACAAAACCATCTCTAAAGAGTTTGGACTCCACCAATCCACAGTCAGACAGATTGTGTACAAATGGAGGAAATTCAAGACCATTGTTACCCTCCCCAGGAGTGGTCGACCAACAAAGATCAGTCCAAGAGCAAGGCATGTAATAGTCGGCGAGGTCACAAAGGACTCCAGAGTAACTTCTAAGCAACTGAAGGCCTCTCTCACATTGGCTAATGTTCATGAGTCCACCATCAGGAGAACACTGAACAACAATGGTGTGCATGGCAGGGTTGCAAGGAGAAAGCCACTGCTCTCCAAAAAGAACATTGCTGCTCGTCTGCAGTTTGCTAAAGATCATGTGGACAAGCCAGAAGGCTACTGGAAAAATGTTTTGTGGATGGATGAGACGAAAATAGAACTTTATGGTTTAAATGAGAAGCGTTATGTTTGGAGAAAGGAAAGCACTGCATTCCAGCATTAGAACCTTATCCCATCTGTGAAACATGGTGGTGGTAGTATCATGGTTTGGGCCTGTTTTGCTGCATCTGGGCGAGAATGGCTTACCATCATTGATGGAACAATGATTTCTGAATGATACCAGCGAATTCTAAAGGAAAATGTCAGGACATCTGTCCATGAACTGAATCTCAAGAGAAGGTGGGTCATGCAGCAAGACAACGACCCTAAGCACACAAGTCATTCTACCAAAGAATGGTTAAAGAAGAATAAAGTTAATGTTTTGGAATGGCCAAGTCAAAGTCCTGACCTTAATCCAATCGAAATGTTGTGGAAGGACCTGAAGCGAGCAGTTCATGTGAGGAAACCCACCAACATCCCAGAGTTGAAGCTGTTCTGTACGGAGGAACGGGCTAAAATTCCTCCAAGCCAGTATGCAGGACTGATCAACAGTTACTGGAAACGTTTAGTTGCAGTTATTGCTGCACAAGGGGGTCACACCAGATACTGAAAGCAAAGGTTCACATACTTTTGCCACTCACAGATATGTAATATTGGATCATTTTCCTCAATAAATAAATGAGCAAGTATAATATTTTTGTCTAATTTGTTTAACTGGGTTCTCTTTATCTACTTTTAGGACTTGTGTGAAAATCTGGTGATGTTTTAGGTCATATTTATGCAGAAATATAGACAATTCTAAAGGGTTCACAAACTTTCAAGCACCACTGTAAAATATAGTATTAAAAATAACCAAATGGTATTTCTGATCAGCTCGACTTCCTTCTAGCTTCATTCTCAGATTAGCAGAGCACGCTAACTGTACTAGCTATGTAGCCTCATCAGAGGCACTAGCGATCTCTGCTACTTCCTTACAAGCTTTATTTTTCTTCATAATGTCTCAATACACATTCACTGAGATGTAGTACGTGACGAAACCACATTAACCAAGTTCTACTTCCATTTTTGTGTGTCCAAGTGTAAACGGGTGCGAACTGCAAATCGTAACTAATGTTGTGGGGGAAAGTGAAGAAACATCCGACCACATGTGCCATATGATATGTCTGAGGAATCGTTCGATCCACTTTTCTGTTTGGATTTCGGTCACTTGTCATTTTGTCGCTTGCTTATTTGAACGTAGGTTTGAGCAACAATATTTGGATCTTGCTATAACAGTGAACTCTTGCTGGAATATTTAGACTGTGCTTTGTTACAGGAAACCATATTTATGGTAAATGGTAAATAGTGTAAATGTGGAATTAGTTTTTGTAGATAATTTGTAAAATACTTTCGAGGCTCATTTTCCTACCTGGAAACTAAAACAGGTGTGAACAGCTGAGG
Source organism: Neoarius graeffei (assembly GCF_027579695.1). NCBI lineage: Eukaryota > Metazoa > Chordata > Actinopteri > Siluriformes > Ariidae > Neoarius > Neoarius graeffei. The sequence goes on from NC_083574.1 coordinate 6,662,740, forward strand.
TCATAAAGATAGCTGAAAAAATAAACTAAGGCTAGGCTGTACATATGTACTGGTTTTCAATTTAAAAAAAGCAAGATTAAGTGTACATGGAATTATATATTATATAGACATGAGTGTTTTACTGGGAAATACACTACTCGTATTTTGCATCCAAGTTCCATCTGGGACATGAAGAACCAAACCCATGACAAATCTCTATATGTCACTCGTGAGGAAATCGATGAGTGAGTTGTTTTTATAAATTTTTGTTTGTAAATGTGTCAATATAATAAAAAGAAAATCACATGTTGGCCTGAGGATATGAAGTTTATCTTCTCATGTTGAAAAACTCACATTTTTTCATACGAAATACAACACAGATCTGAGTGACATATTTAAATAATATTGGCTGGCTTTTTTCATGGTGTATCAGATATATTCCATTCAGCTAGCATGATACTGAACGAGTCAAAGACAAGTAACTGAATGGAATATATCTGATAGACCACAAAAAAGTCAGCCAATATCTCATCTCATCTCATTATCTCTAGCCGCTTTATCCTGTTCTACAGGGTCGCAGGCAAGCTGGAGCCTATCCCAGCTGACTAGGGGCGAAAGGCGGGGTACACCCTGGACAAGTCGCCAGGTCATCACAGGGCTGACACATAGACACAGACAACCATTCACACTCACATTCACACCTACGCTCAATTTAGAGTCACCAGTTAACCTAACCTGCATGTCTTTGGACTGTGGGGGAAACCGGAGCACCCGGAGGAAACCCACGCGGACACGGGGAGAACATGCAAACTCCGCACAGAAAGGCCCTCGCCGGCCACTGGGCTTGAACCCGGACCTTCTTGCTGTGAGGCGACAGCGCTAACCACTACACCACCGTGCCGCCAAGTCAGCCATTATTATTATCTCATCTCATCTCATCTCATCTCATTATCTCCAGCCGCTTTGTCCTGTTCTACAGGGTCGCAGGCAAGCTGGAGCCTATCCCAGCTGACTACGGGCGAAAGGCGGGGTACACCCTGGACAAGTCGCCAGGTCATCACAGGGCTGACACATAGACACAGACAGCCATTCACACTCACATTCACACCTACGCTCAATTTAGAGTCACCAGTTAACCTAACCTGCATGTCTTTGGACTGTGGGGGAAACTGGAGCACCCGGAGGAAACACATGCGGACACGGGGAGAACATGCAAACTCCACACAGAAAGGCCCTCGCCGGCCACTGGGCTTGAACCCGGACCTTCTTGCTGTGAGGCGACAGCCCTAACCACTACACCGCCATGCCGCCAAGTCAGCCATTATTATTATTATTATTATTATACATTCTCTTCATATCAGCATTCTCATCGGCCAATGCTAGCTTACCCATGAGTTGGCGCTGTTAGTGTGGCAGTGAAGTCACCTTCCAGCTGGTGTAGCGTTCATCAGTAGTGTTAGCGAATGCTAATTAATAAAGCAGTCAAGCCAGTGCTATTGAGAGCAAGTAGCACAGACTAACGACCAAGAAACTGAGATTTCTGTCTCCAGACTCTTCTTCCACACTGCACACTCGCTACAGTATTTTTCACTCAGACTTAAGTATTCATTTCCCTCTGTAATTTACTGAGTTACTTTTAGAATCAACATCAATAGCTACACACAACGGAGCGACCTGGCAGCCAAAATTCTCTCAAAATCTTCCATATTTAACGAAGCAAACCTGGCAGCCATGTTTGTTTACAAATTGTCACAGTCGCTCACTAACACAAAAGTTTTGCATCTCCAGTGTGTCTCTTTTCCAGTTTTTTTTATGTCTGTTGATATGTTTTTCTCTTCTAAATATGCGTGAAGAATATCTAATGAAGTTTTGATAGCTTTTCAGGTGTTCAACGCATCTTTCTGTTTCCTGGCGAACACAGAAATGGTTGTGCGCGTGCGCAGCCGAAAACTTTCTCATTGGATATTCGCGTCAGCTCTGACGTGTGACGTCATTTTGTCTTGACAACCATCCATGCAATATTGTAAACCATATTTAACGCTCATTCTCCACTAGGTAGAGTGATGTAATACTGTACACGTAGGATAAGCAATATGCTGACGATATTGCATGCTATCAAGCCAAATGAATGAAACCCGCTAGAATGGAATAAAACACATGTTTATGTTCCATTGAAAAAGTGTCCTGGATGGATAATAATTCCTGATATTTCACTCTGATGATGTCACTCCCAGTGTTGTCGAAATGGCGAGCCAGTTCAAAATTGAAATTCTTTTGATTAACTTGTGTATATTTTGTGGATGTGTCCATATAATATCAAGAATATTATATTTCATTTCACTCATTCTTGATATCAGATAAACTTTATATCTTCATACAACCGTGTAACATCCTGTATTTATTTTTTTCGCAGTCCGGTTTCCATCAAATCCTGCGCTCTGATTGGCTGGTGAGTGGGTCCGTATCCTACGATACGGACCCCGGTTGTGGACCCCGGTTACGGACCTCTGGAGACTTGCTCGTTCACAACAACAACAAACTTTGTAGCAATTTTTGTCAACATTTATTTTTGCATTTCTCAGTATAATAGCATTAATTTTACAGCATGGATAGCGATAACGACAGTGTTCACAGCGAAAGCGAGTTTTACTACCCTGAGGAAGAAGAAATAAAAGAAAACATTTCAGGAGAAAGCTAAAAACCTGCAATTTGCTAACGCCGAGCAAAAACATGGCTGAATCCTGAATGACTCCTATTTGTATAAATAGGGGACTACATAGGCGGCAAAATGTAGTTTTTTTCCTGCCATGGAAGTGCACTTGTATACCGAGGTGGAAGCCATTTGCATTACAGCCGTGAATGAGGATTCAAAATGGCGGCTCACCTCAGCTCGGTTTTCCCTTACGGGCACTCTTGTTTTCTGTTAGAATTTGGTAAAGAAAAAAAAAATATTATTTACCAGCATAAGGTCGGTCCGTATGGTGAAATACCGTGACCTCGGCCTTGAATACTGACCTCGGCCCAGAGGGCCTCGCTCAGTACTTTCAAGACCTCGGTCACGGTATTTTATGATATGGACCTCCCAGCTGGTAAATAACATTATACCAATGCAACCAATGCAAGGGGTGGGGGTGCAAACTTTTGCACCCATTTTAAAAGAAAACCTTTTTTTGTTTGTTTCTTTGTTTCTTCAGTCTTTGAATCCAGACGCTCCGGTACTGAATCGTACAATACTGACTTCTGAATAACAAGCATGAGGTGGGGGTTTGGAGAGGATTTGATAGAAGAAAGGAAGAAAATGATCAAATACACCTGGGTGCACATGTACACACACACACACACACACACACACACACACACACTCCCAAACCGCAAATGGACATGCCAGTGTAGTCAGTCATGTGGCGTGATGAGTTGGCCTCGGAGGCTAATCACCGTAATTAGCCTGAGAGAACAGAAAACGCCAGCGAGTGTGAATCACCTCCAGGAAAGCAAAGCTTTATAGTACTCCTTTCACACACACACACACACGCAGGCAGTCTGCTAGGGTGCCAACTTAAACAGGTTGCAGGCACAGTGCCCACTCTTCCACCCCTAAACAGAGCCCACGGCAAGACCGTGAACGCTTCGCAATTAGTGTCTGGCCCCGGTGCCTACCTTTCCCTCAAGTGCCACAATACGAAGTACCAGCTGAAGTAAAAAAGAAGCAGTCTTTCTTCCACAGCTCTTTCTGCAAGTCGTCTAATTCCTCCAATCATCCAAACCACAACCAGGGCACCTTTTTCCTCTTTTATTTTCTTACCTTTTTTCTTTTTTTTTGGTCCTTGACTAAAGACTTGTGTAGAGACGTGTCACTGGATGTTGCTGTAATTTGGATAAATATGTGAACCATACGGATTCCGTGAGTACAGAAGAATGACTCAGACTCAAACCCGGGATTGTCTTACAATTACTATTCTTACGTGCAAGATAACCGTGTGACACAAGAGAACAAACGTTTAATTGCGGGATGCTGAAGCGATATTTGATCTATCTGGAGGTCTTCCATGATAAGAAACAAGTCTTTAGTCTGATAGAGTCACAGGGATTCGATCCTGAAAAAAGTGCCTTCCAGTGCTTTCTTCTGTTTTTCCCCTGATGGAAAGAAATCACACAGATAATCAATCACAAGTGAAAATAAGTGAATCGTGTCTTAAAATGTGGAAATAAACCAATCCAATGTCAAAGTCAACTTTATTATCATTCTGCATCATGCACAATAAAATTAGAGAATTGTCTAAAAAAAATTACATTTGAAATTAAATGTTGTTTAAATTGTGGAGAAAAAATGACATATTATTAAATGAAATGTGGAATAAATCACATGTAAACAAATGAATAATTCTTTTTTAAAAATCACATGAAAATAAATGAATTAATTAAATATTAATAGATTAATAAATTAATTATTCATGACAAATATCATATGAAAATAAATGAATCATTTGGGGGGGTCACATTACCATCAATATATCATATGGAAAATAAAAACAAGAATTCAATCACATGAAAAAATTCGCACGTGAAAAGAAATGATTTTTTTAAATCACATTAAAAATGAGAAAAAATGGCATATTATTAAATGAAATGTTGTATGAATCACAAGTGTAAGCAAATGAATTATTTTTTGAAAACAAAATCACAGAAATAAATGGATCATGTGATTAAATGTAAATGAACTATGTGGAAAAAATGTTTATGAAGCATGTTTTTAAAAATCACATGAAAATAAATTAATTAATTAAATATGAATAAATTAATAAATGAATTATTCATGAGAAATATCATGTATAAAAATGAATCATGAAAATATAATGTGAAAATAAATGAATCATCTGAAAAAAAAATCGCATTACCATGAATTAATCGTGGGGGGGGGGGGGACGACAAGAACTGAATCACGTGAAAAAATTCACACGTGAAAAGAAATGATTTTTTTAAATCATATTAAAAATTAGAAAAAATGACAAATTATTAAATGAAATGTGGAATAAATCACAAGTGTAAATAAATTAATCATTCTTTTTTTAAATCATAAAAATAAATGAATCATATGATTAAATGTAAATGAATGACGTGGGAAAAAATGTCTGTGAAGTCCATTTTTAAAAATCACATGAAAATAAATTAATTAATTAAATATGAATAAATTAATAAATTAATTATTCATGTAAAATATCATATAGGGGCGGCATGGTGGTGTAGTGGTTAGTGCTGTTGCCTCACAGCAAGAAGGTCCGGGTTCGAGCCCCGTGGCCGGCGAGGGCCTTTCTGTGCGGAGTTTGCATGTTCTCCCCGTGTCCGCGTGGGTTTCCTCCGGGTGCTCCAGTTTCCCCCACAGTCCAAAGACATGCAGGTTAGGTTAACTGGTGACTCTAAATTGACCGTAGGTGTGAATGTGAGTGTGAATGGTTGTCTGTGTCTATGTGTCAGCCCTGTGATGACCTGGCGACTTGTCCAGGGTGTACCCCGCCTTTCGCCCGTAGTCAGCTGGGATAGGCTCCAGCTTGCCTGCGGCCCTATAGAACAGGATAAAGCGGCTAGAGATAATGAGATGAGATGAGATTAATGAACATTAAAGATAAATTATGTTACAAATTCATCGGGAAATAAATGAACCATGTGATTAAATATAAATGAATTATGTGGAAAAAATGTTTATGAAGCACATTTTTAAAAATCATGTGAAAATAAATAAATTAAATAAATATTACTAAATTAATACATAAATTAATCATGACAAACATGATGTAAAAATAAATGGATCATGAAAATATAATGCGAAAATAAATGAATCATTTGGGGGGGAATCACATTGCCTTGAATGTCTCGTGTGGGGGGGATAAAACAAGAATTGAATCACGTGAAAACATTCACACGTGAAAAGAAATGATTTTTTAAAGAAATCACATTGAAAATGAATTATGTAACAAAACCATATGAAAATATATGACTCGTGTTTTTTTATAATTATATAAATGAATCATGTGACAAAATTCACAGGTGAAAATTGACATTAAAAATTATCGCGTATAAATAATGTGTAAAAATTCCATGTTAAAGTAAATTAATTGTGTTGAAAACAAATAAGTGAAAAAAAAATCACGTGACAATAAATTACTCTGGTTTTTTTTTTTCAAATAAAAGTTAAGTGAATCATTTGAAAATAAAAAGTCACATGAAAGCGAATGAATCATAATGAATCATTTGTTTAAAAAAAAATGAACCAATAAAAAATACAGTAAAAATAAATGAATTGTATGACGGGAAAACATGTGAGACTAAAAACACATGAACGACGTGTAAAAAAAAAAAGTATGTGAGCAATAACGGGTCTAAAAACGACACGTGTTGATAATTTGTACGTGATGTCACGTGTGAACTTTCTGTAAGGTTTATCACTTGAGAGATGAAGATGGTCCTGATTACACTCGACCACATGAATACAGTGTTTCATGTCTTTTCAGCACTCGAGTGGTAATTATCACACACACACACACACACACACACACACACATGGGATCCTGAATCCAGATCTAGAATTCCAGACGTTCACATGCGTTCAGGGATTCTGCTGCGTTCAGGTTTAGGAGGTGTGTAGAAACGACCTCTGCCACACCAGGTACTCTGCTAGACTCCACCGTGTGTGTGTGTGTGTGTGTGTGTGTGTGTGTGTGTGTGTGTGTGTGTGTGTGTGTGTGTGTGTGTGTGTGTGAAAGAGTAAGTGTTTACTTGTCAGTGCCAGCGGCGCTGGGTCTTGTTGCTCCCCATGTGTTGTAGGTGGGCTAAGAGGGGAGGCAGAACAATACGAATCAAGAGCAATTACATTTCCAGTGAAAGGAGCTTTTTTTTCTCTTTTTTTTTCCAAATTTGCTTCAAATCAAAGGGCTGCGTCAATGGACAACACAAGCAGCCACTTTGATGCATTACAGAGCACGCTGCCCACAACCACTTTTATTTATTTATTCTTTTTGGTAACAAAGTTGTATTTTTCATGAGAGTAAAACCATGCAGCCCTCAAAGAGAAATATATTCTTTCCCTCAGAACTGGTTTGGGTAAACATGGCAAGTAAAGTGTAGCCGAGTTTTTGGCCAGTTACATTTAACAAATTAAATGCTCAAAATTGGGATACTTAAGAGGCTTCCAGGGTGAGTCACTTCTCGAGACGCAGCAGTTTGTCCGGCATGAAGAAGATTCCTCACCTCAGGGGAGTGTGTGCATGCATGTGTGTGTGTGTGTGTGTGTGTGTGTGTGTGTGTGTGTGTGTGTGTGTGTGTGTGTGTGTGTGTGTGTGTGAGTTTCTCTTCACTTTGTTAACACAACATGGTTTTCACTACGGATTTGGCTCTGTAAAGAAATCCAAGTTGCGTTACATAAATACCAGGATTGTAGACACAATAGATCAGACCTTTCCTGATGAATGGAAATGTTTCCATCATACTTTCTACATGTGTATACTGACCAAAGTGGAGCAAAGATATGAAGTTTATCTTATCACGAGACAGCGAAGCAAATGAGAAGATAAATTTCATGTCCACACCACCGTGTAACGTTCGTTACATTATCTGGACACATCCATGCGAGTTCATCAAAAGAATTTGAGTTTTGAACTGGCTCACCATTTTGACAACACACGGGATCATCGTCAGAGTGAAATATCAGGACGCTTTTTCGATGGAACAAAAACATGTGTTCTATTCCCTTCTAGCAGGTTTCATTCATTTGGTTTGACAGCATGCAATATTGTTAGCATATCGCTTATCCTATGTGTATTACGTCACTCTACTCAATGGAGAATGAGCGTTGAATATGGTTTACGATATTGCATGGAAGGTTGTCAAGACAACATGACGTCACACGTCGGAGATGTAAAACTTCCGCACGAGCTAGCGAGCGACTGGGACAATTTGTAAACAAATATGGCTGCCAGGCTTGCTTCGCTTTGATAAATACGGAAGATTTTGAAAGAATTTTGAAAGAGAAAGATGCATTGAACACCCAAAAGGAATGTGTTTGTATAATAATAATAATAATAATAATAATAATAATAATAATAATGGCTTTTTTTCTTGATATATCAGATATATTTCATTCAGCTACTCGTCTTTAGTATATATCTGATATACCACTCAACGCCAGCCAATATTGTTTAAATATATCACTCAGATCCGCAATGTATTTCGTATAAAAAATGCGAGTTTTTCAACCCGAGAAGATAAACTTCATATCTTCAAGCCCACGTGTGACTTTCTTTTTATTATATCGACACATTCACAAACAAAAAGGACCCAAATTTGTCAAAACAACTCACTCATCGATTTCCTCACGAGTCACATATAGAGATTGATGTCCCGGTTTTGGTTCTCCATGTCCCGGATGGAGCTCGTATGAAAAATACGAGTGGTGTATTTCCCAGTAAAACTCTCACATCCATATAAAATAACCTATTATCTCATCTCATTATCTCTAGCTGCTTTATCCTGTTCTACAGGGTCATAGGCAAGCTGGAGCCTATCCCAGCTGACTACGGGCGAAAGGCGGGGTACACCCTGGACAAGTTGCCAGGTCATCACAGGGCTGACACATAGACACAGACAACCATTCACACTCACATTCACACCTACGCTCAATTTAGAGTCACCAGTTAACCTAACCTGCATGTCTTTGGACTGTGGGGGAAACCGGAGCACCTGGAGGAAACCCACGCGGACACGGGGAGAACATGCAAACTCTGCACAGAAAGGCCCTCACCGGCTACGGGGCTCGAACCCGGACCTTCTTGCTGTGAGGCGAAAGCACTAACCACTACACCACCATGCCACCAATAACCTATTATGATGCTTATATTCATATTCATAACACATTTTACCATGAATACCAAATAAACTCTCTCTCTTTCTCTCTCTCTCTCTCTCTCTCTCTCTCTCTCTCTCTCTCTCTGGATTAATTCATTTGTAATTTGGCCATACTCTAAAAGAATAATCATTATTACATGTTATAATATATTCATAACGCATTATAGACATTGTTATAAATGTTTAATAAAAGGCATTATGGTTTCTAGCATTGTCTATAATGGTTTTATTAAGAAAGAAAGAAACATATCAGGCTTATGAGACATTATATCACCATTACAGTGTATATTTCCATAATGCATAATGGTGATATAATGTATTATAAACACTACTTCAATGTATTAATGCACTATAACCATTGCTATGAACTGTAATGCATTTCCATACATAATTATAACAAAATGGACAGTATAATGCATTATGACATGTTATGAATGTGTTTTGAGTGACCTTCATGGAAAGTCATATCTATTTCTTGAAAAAATTTTTAAAAGGCATTTCTTGTGACGCACCGTAGAAAGTTGCTGAGTGTTGTGATGATGCGTGATACAGATGATAATGTAACTATAATACCTCATGAATGCTTTATAACATGATATGACTCTGCTCATGGATCATTATAACTCTGACCTTCATGGAAATGGCTTCGACCCACTCAGTAGCGCAGTTTATGAGTTCTTATATTCGGGGCATGTTTATGATTCATCCAACAGGTTAAAACGCTTGAAGCTTCTTTGGATGTCCCTCTGATGAAATCCTTAAAGGTTCCATCCAGAACCCTATGACAACCCAATTAGGAGGCAACAAAGAACAAAGAAGAATTGCACGAAGAACCTTTCAAGAATCCTCCAGAACCATTTCCAGGTACACTGTAAGCCCGGACTTTGTATTTAATTAAATGTTTTAATTACAATGTACGTAAAAATTAAAGTTTGATTGCATTACTAAAAAATATTAAGTATATTCTACTAATTTGTACACATAGTCAAAAGTGTTAATAAGTTTAAGTTGAATGGCCTTAAAATTCTAAGTTTTAGTCATGACCACGCCTCTTTTTTAATCTGCGCAGAGTTGTGAAGCCGCCATTTTAACTTTCACAGATCAGCAGCAGTTACGTGAGGTTTGGTAAAATTCAGAGTGAGCTTCAGCCAACGTTTCTTCTCTGAACTTAGTATTTTGGATCCTGACTGTCGGTGGGAATGTTTGTTTTAACTTTAAGAGCAGTGGAAATCGCGTGTTTTACAGTTTGATAGTTACAGGTGGTATTTTACCAATTTCACGTCATTTTCATCTGTTGGCTAAGTTGCTTTTGTCACTGTGGAGAGCTCTCTGGATTTGGAATGAGACACTTTTTTTTTTGAAAACTTTTCGGATAATGTAAGTATACAGCGTCCCGCTGGCAGTACGGGGAATGTTAAGGGGCTACGTATTAATGTTAGCACATATCTGGTTAAAGAAAAAACATGTTTCATGTTTCAATGTTTATTGTGCACTTCTTGTTAATAAAATACAAATGCAATGGAAAAACTTTATACACTGTCATTTGTTTTATTGCTTTAACAGGTAAATCGAATTCTTGTTAAGTTGAAATGTAAAGTATAATCACTAAAGATGAATTCTAGGAAAGTTTAAATATTAAGTTCAATCAAATAAACATATTTCAGTTTAATGTACTATAAATTTCAAGGCAACCAGTTTCCCAACACTGTTTGAGTAAATACAACTTATCAGGCTTTTAAGTACAAAAAACTTAAAATGGTTAGTTCATGCTGCATGGTAAAGCAATTTACATTTACAAGACATCTGAAGTTTAATGTACTATAAATTTCAAGGCAACCAGTTTCCAAACACTGTTTGAGTAAACTCAACTTATCAGGGTTTACAGTGTACTAAGATGGCTGAGCTAAACTTGAAACGACAGGTTTTATTTATCGGGAAGAAAATATAAAGGGCTTTTAGAATCTGTGAGTGATTAATGATCCATGAGAACTCTTCTAGAACCTTTTTTTTCTGTAAGTAGACCAAGGAGGTTACCAAGAACCAGATTAGTTAATGTGAAACTTGTCATTTTAAATTAACTAATCTGGCTCTCAGTAACCTACTTGGTCTACTTGGCCTATACTTGAGGAAAGTTCTTCATGGGCTCTTTAAGAGGTTATTGGGTGATTAAAGGTTCTGAGGTTTTCAAAAAGGTTCTACTTGGAACATATGGTTCAACAAAGAAGGGCAAGGATACGAGTCCAAAGTTATTTTGAAGAGTGTAAAACAAAAAAAAAACAGCATTATTATCTCATCTCATCTCATTATCTCTAGCCGCTTTATCCTTCTACAGGGTCGCAGGCAAGCTGGAGCCTATCCCAGCTGACTACGGGCGAAAGGCGGGGTACACCCTGGACAAGTCGCCAGGTCATCACAGGGCTGACACATAGACACAGACAACCATTCACACTCACATTCACACCTACGGTCAATTTAGAGTCACCAGTTAACCTAACCTGCATGTCTTTGGACTGTGGGGGAAACCGGAGCACCCGGAGGAAACCCACGCGGACACGGGGAGAACATGCAAACTCCACACAGAAAGGCCCTCGCCGGCCCCGAGGCTCGAACCCAGAACCTTCTTGCTGTGAGGCAACAGCGCTAACCACTACACCACCGTGCCGCCCCCAGCATTATTATGAAATTTTATATTATTATTATATATATTTAACAGTTATTCCACGAAATCGAGTCGTACATGAGCTGATAGCCAACGAGGTGCATAGCACCGAATGGAATAACTGTTTTATTCTATCCACATACACTGGATTTTGAGAAACAGCGTATTTTTATTTTTATTTTTTGCAAATTCGATAAATAAAACCGTTATACAAAATGTCCGACAAAATCATTTCAGCTTACAATGTAAACAAACCAGTGAAATGACAGGAGCAATTTGTGAAAAATGCGATGATGATAATAATTCTAATAATTCTTGAGAATTAAAAAAAAAGATCTGTTCTAAAGCCTAGGTCACAACCGGACGTACAATTTTTTGGCCGTGCGATTTTTGGCGTTTCCCAAATCGCTGCGGTTTTTTTTGTTCGTGGAGAAAGACGCACGTTGGCCGTAAGTTTGTCTTGCAACCTGAAAAAAACGTAAGCGCCCGTAGAGTTTGTTTGACATGACAAAGAACCTCTGCGGCCAGTCTACGGCTCAAAAATCAGCACGTCATGCTCGTGCCCTCCGTGCGTTTCACGCGCACCCTCCGTGCGTTTCTTGCGTTTTTTGCACGTAGACCGGCTGTAGGAGCACGTACGGCCGGTTGTGACCGAGGCTTTACCATTAAATACTTTCATTCCATATTTTGTTACTTTTTTTGTATTTTTTGTGGTTTTGATTTCGAGTAGAGTTTTTATTTCGTCCTCGGTTGGTTCAGCAACACGCTCCACCATTTTGTTTTTCTTCTTCTTCTTCTTCTTTAGGGTTTTTTGGCGGTTGGCAAACCAACTTAAAGGTGCATTACCGCCACTGACAGGGCTGGAGTGTGTAACAGGAGATATTAGGGATGGGAACAAACCTGTATTCTTTTAGCTATGTCTGTTTCTTTTAAATACTCGATAACAAAGCCACCATTTTGTTTTTCTCTTCTCACGGTACATGAGCTGATATCCTAGTAGTAGAGTAGCCAATCAGAGTGCATGATTGCTCATATCCAGTGAATGTGGATAGAATAATTTTAGGTATATTCACTACAGCATGTACTGTACATAATATTTTATATACATAAGTTGACTTCTTTTTCTAGGAATTAGGTTCTTGCTGTTTTTCCTTCAACAAAATGGCACCAACTGTACGATTTTAAGAGTGTAATAGTTAAATTATGAGTTTACTCTTTTTTATTGAAAATAAAATGAGTGCACTCACTTCCTTTGCCACATTTTTGTACATATAAGGCAATTTGAGGTTGTTAGTTTGTTTTTTTCATGAATCAAATGACTTCAAAATCTGTTCAGTTCCTGTAAACAAACACATAGAGTAGGAGCAATATCGGTGCCAAAAAAAACAACATTCTGCTTAGTTTACCTGCTTATAGAGGTCTAAGTATCGTAAATTAATTATGTGTAGTTTAGTTATGTGTAGTTTCTTGCATGAGTTCATAAATCTTCAGACTTGACCACGGATTTTTAATGCATCTATTATGTTTACATGTTGTTGTTGTTGCCTTATCATGCTTCTTAATGTCGTCAGCCTTAAAATCCAGGACATCTAACATGAATTCTTTGGATTAACATTTAAAGGAGAACTGAAGTCATTTTCAACTTGCTTTATTTCTTAATTAACGTGTTATTCAATTACGTTCTCGGTTTTAGTAACCTTATATCGTGACTCGTATTGGCAACTAATTGCAATTAAATATTATACTTATCGGCCTGTTCGGTTTTTAGCCATGTTGAATTTGGTTCATTTGGTCCACGGCAGGCGTCGCTTATCCGCGCGATCTTCACGAGACTTGTGCGAGACTTCGAAACATGAAGAAGTGTCAGCCAGGTGTCAGTGCCGCCACTTTGAAAACTGTTTTCCAAACGAAATATTGCACAAAAACGAGTTTAAATGACGATTACTGCCTACTTTTTTCAAACTTTCCTGAAACTTCCGGCTTGATTACATCAGCATTCGAAAGAGGGCTCGCGCGTCTTTTTTTACAACATTGGCAGATGTTCGTCACTTTGATTTCTGCTGTACGTTTTACTTCCGTCCTATGATGTCTAGCACAGGTCTCAACAAATCTCGTTTATGTCCATTGCTTTGACATATGGACTGATGTATTACAGAGCATGTTTCAAACACTCATAACTTGCTATAGCAGCGACAAAATAGCGATCAAAAATGTGTTCCTGTATTTAATAAAATGAGATAAATAGAATTTCGATAATAAAAAATTTGCCTTCAGTTCTCCTCTAAATCCATATGTATGATTGTGCTTCCTGTTTAACACCAAAACCCAATAAGCTTTACACACCTTCCCTAATTCACCTCGATAATTAATGGACTATGAAGTGCTCATTCCCGCTTACTTCTACAAAAAACATCTGCCGGCTGATTAATCCCCATATCAAATCGAGCCTAACAAAGAAACGAGCTCGAGCTTTTAAACTTGCCATTTCGGTCTAATACATGGCCCATTACCAAATGGCCATCCATCATTTGTGTCACTCTCCAGATTTGGAGTGGAGGCTCCATCAGCGGTGCCATGGCGCTCTCTCTCTCTCTCTCTCTCTCTCTCTCTCTCGGCCCCCGATGCCTGCCATCCATGCCAGGCTAATGTGTTTACCTGACTATACGCACCAGCGGAAAAGCCTCAGAGAGCCTCAAGAGCGGCTCGAGCCAACAAGCTGGATGTATTTCTGCAGCGTCACACTGAACAATTTTTGAAAAGCCTTTTTTTTCCTTCCTCTGTGGTTCACTGTGAAGGAACAACAAATACAACGCATTCATCTTGTCTGGAGAAACATGTAACTGGTTTAATATGCATTTGTGATATATCGATACTATATGTTTAACCCTTAAAGATCTCAGCTTAATATACAGCTATTCGTCTTATTCATTTGTTTTCATTCAGTGAGTAACAGAAGACTGATAAATGAAGGTACTGCAAGTTTAAAGGGTTAAACAACTTTATAATTAGTGTAGTTTATTGATTTTTTTTCGTGAGTAAAGGAAAAGAGCCACAAAAAAATGCAAAGAGAGGAAGGACTAAAGTTGAAGCGAAGTGTTTTGAGTGTTTAAGTGATTAATGAGTTTTTCATCATTTTTTTCATCATGACAAAAAAGTGCACTTACTTTTGGAAAATGTTCAAATCTTTGTGTTAATATTAACATGTTAGGAAATTCAGGATTATAATTTCTATCATGTCATAACTTTCAGAAGGATTTCTACAGCAGATATGACACAAACAAATTAACAATCTAACAATCCACATTTGATGTTTTTTGTTATTTTTGGAAGGAGTCTCCAGTGTCAGCCCTATGTAAAGCTGTAACTGTACGACTTGCACTTGACTGCTTTTTCTTTTTTCTTTTTCTTTGCATTATTAACTTCAAGAAAGAGAAATAAAGAGACGCTGGTGTTTATAGGTGTTATAAATGATAACAAGCACTAACTTGCACAATACTTAAATGTAACCCTAAACATATATATATATATATATATATGTGTGTGTGTGTGTGTGTGTTATGTGTATATATATATATATATATATATATATGATATTTCTTTTCTCTTATTAATAAAACTGTAATCTCTGGCAAATTCTCAATTCTATTAGAAAAAATACAACACTTCAGGATGGAACCAGATATTGTTGATTACTTTCACATAACTGCATTCCCTCAAGTGTTTTATTCCTAACTTGAATCCACTTCCTGTAGTAATATTTAACATTTATTGAACGAAATCAAGTATCAGCTCAGGTATGACGAGATTGAGTGGAATAATTGTTTTATTCTATCCACATTCGCTTGAGTTTAAGAAACGGAGCATTTTTATTTTTACTTTTTTGCAAATTCGATAAATAAAAGCATTATACAAAACGTCCAACAAAATCATTTCCACTTAGAATGTAAACAAACCAGTGAAATGACAGAAGCAATTTGTGAACAATGAGATAATAATAATAATAATAATAATAATAATAATAATAATAATAATAATAATAATAGTTCTTGAAAAATTAAAATAAAAAAGGATACGTTCTTACCAATACATCAAATACTTTCATTCCATATTTTGTTGCTGGGTTTTTTGTGGGGATTTTTTTTGTATTTTTGGGGTTTTGTTTTTGAGTAGAGTTTTTAATTCGTCCTCAGTTAGTTCAGCAACATGTGTGGCCATTTTTTTTCTCTACCCATGGTATATGAGCTGATATCCTAGTAGTAGAGTAGCCAATCAGAGCACACGATTACTCATATCCAGTGAATGTGGATAGAATAATATTATAATATCCATCAAACACAATTAACAATGGTCTTGAAGGTGATTTAGCTTCACAAGCATGTCCAGGTCATGACAGGTCACTATTTCCTTTAATCCGCCATAGCAACATGCAAAAAAAAAAACCCAAAAAACAAATAAACATCACGCTTTTACTCAACAAGATAGGTCACTTTTACTCAACAAGGCATGGAATACAGATATAAACGTGTTTTTACCACATATGAAATAAAGGACGATTCTCAGAAAGTAAACAGCATTGATGTGGGCCTTTAATTTGAGCGTAATCTCAGGACTTTAGTCGGAATTAAGGAGATTTGAAGAGCAACTGCGGTGTACACTGATTACTTAATAACACGGTGATAAACACAGCCATAAATCAGGCTCCATGACGGACCGTACAATTCAGGGAAAATGGCCCAAAATGAGAGCTGCTGCCTCTTTCATTGTGTCAGAACGTTAGTTACAGAGAAGGGTGTCAGGCTGTGTTCACAGTTCGCTAATGAGCTCCTGCGCTTAATCTTCAAACGGAGATGGAACAAACATGAAGTAAACTGTCGAACATCTGCACACGTTTATTTAGTAAAGCTAACTAAGGCTCTCATTCAACACTTGTGCAGTAATAACCGTCCAGCGCAGGCAGGACATTGCGTTTTAATCACAGGCGCAGGCCGCTGTGGCTTACTCGGTTTAGGTTTAGGTTTAGCACTGACGTCCTGCGTAATATTTAGGAGCTAAATTTGAAGGGCTTGAGAACTTTGGGTTTCTTGCATCTGGTGTCGAGGAGATGGATTTGTTGTTGTTGTTGTTGTTGTTGTTGTTGTTGTTGTTGTCATTTTAAATGAACATAGGAACAATTCATGAACAAAAAGAAGACAGAGGAAAATATACGAGAAGGACGTTTATTTGGAGGAATAAATATATCCGAAGATATTCGGTGACATATTTCCTTTGAATGCAAAAATATATTGAATTTTAATTTAGCACCTCACTCTCTTTCTGTCTCCCACTGGCTTTTAGCAGGTCGTAGCTCTTTTCCTTCCTTGCGTGACTCTGTAATATAAACACACTTGGGGATATGACTCATCACTATGTATTCAATCAATCACAAGATATAAACAGACGCAGGGATCAAGGGTCAATGGTCTGAAGCATGACCTGATGCTGTAACCTGGAGCTGGTACTTCACATACTTGCACTTCCTTCAATCTCTGGATCAGGGTCAAGTCTGAGACGTGGCGAGAGATCATTGGACCTAAAAAAAAAAAAAGTATAGATTTTTTTTTAAAAATAACAAATTAAAAAAGCAAGAAAGATAAAAATTTAACCCATTGGACTTGGCCAGACTTCTCAGGGCAGTGAGTGACGTAGTTTAAGATAAATAACTGATTAATAAGGTAAGATTTTAAGATCATTGTGTTAACATACACACCAGAAAGGTGTGATATATATATACTGTGTGTGTTTGTTTATATATATATATATATATATATATATATATATATATATATATATATATAGTGCTCATTTTTCCTCGCTGTAAAGTAAAATGCTTTTTTTTTTCTAAATGTTCAGACTCAGGCCGTGTTTTAGGAGCAGCGGTGGTGGCGGAAAAAGGGAGGGAAGCGCTTCCCGACTTGGAGCCCATCTGAAGAGGGGCCAAACATAATCCAGCATCAATCCTGCTCCTGTCAGAGAGCACTCTCGCGGCTTTTCCAGCACCATTGTTATAGAGCAGGCCAACGGAAAGAGGCCTGGAGCAGGTGGAAATAAAAAGCCTTTTGACGGGTTCAGGCTAAGATTCCCCGTGTGCGCCATGTGACATTTACACAAACGGCAGGGAGCAGGCGCAGGCTGTCGACACGTCTGGAGACGTGTGTGCGTGTGTGGGTGCTTTCGTGATCTTGCGCACACACACACACAGATGCACAGACAGACAAACATGCAAAATTTGTCTCGTCGTGACCTCTGAACCTGCATTTTATTCCACAACAGGCTTCAAGTCTCATTTCTAGCTGTAGGATAATAAAGAGAGAACGAGATGTTATGCGAATGTATGTACAAGTTTATATGTCATAAAAAACAATCACATGATGGGAAATTTACGTGTGTGTGTGTGGGTGGGTGGGTGGTTTTTAGACAATTCATATATTATGTTATATGTTATGCTTTGACACCTTTTCACATGCACTGCATCCATTTTGTTTTTTCACATCATTGTTTCCCAAATGATTCATTTTTCCCCATGAATCATTTCCATAAGATTTGATTTGCATATGATTCTCTTTTTTACATTACTGATTAAGTACAAATCACATATGATATGTATATTTTGACATTTCATCTATTTTCTGTATATTTCTATACATTTATGTTATATTACTATTTGACTGTTTTCCAAGTGATTTGTTTAGTTACACACCTGATTCTTACAGATGATTCGCTCGTTTTCAAGTGACTCCTTCCACATTAATCCTTAATTCATTTATTTTCATATGTATTTTTTTTTTACATATAACTTATTGACCACAAATGACACATGAAGTTTTTTTTTTTTTTTTTTTTTTTGGGGGGGGGGTTTCAGTTGATTCATTTATTCATTTTTTCTCATGATTCATCTATTTTCATGTGTGATTTTTTTTTTCCACCAAGCAATTGATTCATTTCCTTACACATGCACTTTTTACACATGCACTTTTTACTTTTTACTTTTTAGCTGAGACAAACACACTTGCTTTTTCTTAAGGTGTATTTTTCACATGAAGAGCGAGTTTTATTTGTCAAGTGATCACATCATCTTCATCAGGTGATTTTTTTTTTAAGCTGTGACATTTCCGTACTTTGAGGATGCGATATTTCCATCAGGGTGTTGGGTCAGTGACAGTGAGTACTGAGTACTATCATTGTTCATGTCCATACTGTATGAATGCTGTGTAAAGTATGTGCAGAAATGATCCGAATGCAATTCAACAGCATGTTCCATGGAAGCTGGAGAACATCTGCGAACTCTCAGCTATAAAACTGAAGAGCATTCTCTTGCCTCTTTGAGTAATATTTACTATGTTTAGCTGTGGTATGTCCTGAAAATCTTCGCTTCTCATCGAGCCTGTTGTCTCTAATTTAGAAAAATAGATCTGGCTCGCTCTTACGCCATCTTTCTCTCTTTCTCTCTTCCTCTCTTTCTCTCTCTGTCTGCATGTGGAGTGCTGCGCCTTGGCGTGCTCCATGATACATGATGCCAGTTTGTTCTGATGCATCACTTGGACCCCCTTTGAAGCAGGAAATGCTCTCAGACCCCTTTTTTTCCCACCCTGGCCTTTTGCTGCTGAGACCAGCCATTACAATCCTGCTTACATTCCATTACAATACTGAAGGAATTTTACTTTTCTGATAGCCACATGCCAAAAAAAAAAAATCACTGCAACAACATCAACATGGACATGCTTTTAGTTTCGATATTATACATTTTTATGAAGTCATAATGCATATTATGTGGATATTATTCACAGGAATAAAAACATTTCACAACATTTGGTACCTGTTCAATATATATTTGACTTCTAATACTATTTGGATGTTTATTCATTCTTGGACATTATGCATATTTATAGTCGAGTGCAAAAGTTTGTGCATCCTTATGACAAAAGACAATCACGTGTTCTGTCGCAGTGAATCACGATCCTTCATTCGGACATAAATTAATGCAAATATGTTAAATTACTCATAGTAGTAGTAAAAAAAATTACATTCATTTAAAATTTTCTGGATGTCATGTAAATATTCTATAGTGGCATTTTAATAGAAAGGCTCTCACATATACATCTTTTGGAACAAGATTAAACATTATACATTTAACTTGTATTTGTTTATTTTTATGTCATGGGTTGCTGTCTTGTTGCTTTCAGGATGCATCCATGTTTCATTGTTAACTTTCTGGATTGGACTTTTATTAATTGTCAAATAAAGGCATGGGTTTTTGGGGGTTTTTTTCTTACATTTTTCCCACCTGGAAACTATATGGGGGGTGTATATTTTTGCACTCAAATGCATTACATTTTCATACATCCTCCTATAAGTGTGTGTGTGTGTGTGTGTGTGTGTGTGTGTGTGTGTGTGTGTGTGTGTGTGTGTGTGTAAGAAAAAAATATATATTACAGTGGGGCAAAAAAGTATTTAGTCAGCCACCAATTGTGCAAGTTCTCTCACTTAAAAAGATGAGAGAGGCCTGTAATTTTCATCATAGGTACACTTCAACTATGAGAGACAAAATGAGGGAAAAAAAATCCAGAAAATCACATATTCTGGTTTTTAAATAACTTATTTGCAAATTATGGTGGAAAATAAGTATTTGGTCAATAACAAAAGTTCATCTCAATACTTTGTTATATACCCTTTGTTGGCAATGACAGAGGTCAAACGTTTTCTGTAAGTCTTCACAAGGTTTTCACACACTGTTGCTGGTATTTTGGCCCATTCCTCCATGCAGATCTCCTCTAGAGCAGTGATGTTTTGGGGCTGTCACTGGGCAACACGGACTTTCAACTCCCTCCAAAGATTTTCTATGGGGTTGAGATCTGGAGACTGGCTAGGCCACTCTAGGACCTTGAAATGCTTCTTACGAAGCCACTCCTTCGTTGCCCGGGCGGTGTGTTTGGGATCATTGTCATGCTGAAAGACCCAGCCACGTTTCATCTTCAATGCCCTTGCTGATGGAAGGAGGTTTTCACTCAAAATCTCACGATACATGGCCCCATTCATTCTTTCCGTTATACGGATCAGTCGTCCTGGTCCCTTTGCAGAAAAACAGCCCCAAAGCATGATGTTTCCACCCCCATGCTTCACATTAGGTATGGTGTTCTTTGGATGCAACTCAGCATTCTTTCTCCTCCAAACACGACAAGTTGAGTTTTTACCAAAAAGTTCTATTTTGGTTTCATCTGACCTTCTCCCAATCCTCTTCTGGATCATCCAAATGCTCTCTAGCAAACTTCAGACGGGCCTGGACATGTACTGGCTTAAGCAGGGGGACACGTCTGGCACTGCAGGATTTGAGTCCGTGGCGGCGTAGTGTGTCACTGATGGTAGCCTTTGTTACTTTGGTCCCAGCTCTCTGCAGGTCATTCACTAGGTCCCCCCGTGTGGTTCTGGGATTTTTGCTCACAGTTCATGTGATCATTTTGACCCCACGGGGTGAGATCTTGTGTGGAGCCCCAGATCGAGGGAGATTATCAGTGGTCTTATATGTCTTCCATTTTCTAATAATTGCTCCCACAGTTGATTTCTTCACACCAAGCTGCTTACCTATTGCAGATTCAGTCTTCCCAGCCTGGTGCAGGTCTACAATTTTGTTTCTGGTGTCCTTTGACAGCTCTTTGGTCTTGGCCATAGTGGAGTTTGGAGTGTGACTGTTTGAGGTTGTGGACAGGTGTCTTTTATACTGATAACGAGTTCAAACAGGTGCCATTAATACAGGTAACGAGTGGAGGACAGAGGAGCCTCTTAAAGAAGAAGCTACAGGTCTGTGAGAGCCAGAAATCTTGCTTGTTTGTAGGTGACCAAATACTTATTTTACCGAGGAATTTACCAATTAATTCATTAAAAATCCTACAATGTGATTTCCTGTATTCTTTCCCCCCATTCTGTCTCTCATAGTTGAAGTGTACCTATGATGAAAATTACAGGCCTCTCTCATCTTTTTAAGTGGAAGAACTTGCACAATTGGTGGCTGACTAAATACTTTTTTGCCCCACTGTATATATACACACACACACACACACACACACACATACTGTACACACACTACAGAATACATTCCCATTTGATGTTCAACTTTTTTTTAAATTAGATAAACTGTAAAATAAAGTCTTTGTTGTTTGTTTGTTTGTTTGTTTGTTTGTTTGTTTGTTTGTTTGTTTGTTTGTTTGTTTGTTTGTTTGTTTTTCTCAGAGCATGTCACTGATTCTGCACTGTGTTCATGTTGAATCTGTAGTCGTTCTATAGGTGGATTTAAAAATAGTCGAGTTTGGAGAGGAAGACCTTTAGGGACCGAAAACCGGCACCGCACCGCGACATCTTCTATTGTTGTGAACTGTTTGGGAATTCTTAATTGCTTTTTCCGAATCGCCTCCCCTGCAGGAAAATCCTCCTTCAGAGGTAGAGAGTGGGGACAAGCCACTGGATTACACAAATACTGAGCGTATGGAGAACTGGATCCTTCTCTCATCTGCCTCAAATCAGTCTGACCCAAATTAGTCTAACCTGCACCACAGAAGTGCGTGGGTGTCTTCTCGTTCCCCTTCTTCTTCTTCTTCTTCTTCTCTCTCTCTCTGTCTCGGCCTGTGTCTGTCTTTCCCGCTATTGCTTTGTCTCATCATTCCCTCGTTCCCTGGAAACAGTGTTGTGGCTCACAGTAGATGCACGCCTGTGGTGTTGATGTCTTGATACCATGGGAAAGTAAAAAGTAAAAACACAGAGAGAGAGAGAGAGAGAGAGAGAGGTGTCTGTATTACGGTGGTTTTTCTGGGCCACAAATTGCAACAGTACACCTTTCTATTCAGACCCCTAAATTATCTGAAAAGACAGGAAACGCTGACAGACAGTATGGTCAAAGCCAAAGCCAAAGCAAAGGCCAAGACGGCAAAAGTTGGAAAAAGAGATCTAAACATATTTACTGTGTGTGAATAAATATGACCTTTAAAGGTGATTGGTATTGTTGAATCTGTCTTTGCTTTGAGGTTTTTTTTGTTGTTGGTGGTGTTTTTTTTTTTAAATAAGAGACTTCAGTTTATATAATGACCGTTTGAAAAGCGGTCCATTCAGCATTTTATTTCAGAGAAGGATTTGTGAGCAATTAAAAGCAATAATGGACAATTTAAAAAGTTGCACAGAATGTTAACAAAGATTCAAGAAAAGATGCAAAGATATTTTTGCAATGCTTTTTTTTCCAAATAGTAAATCCAGCTGTGTCACAATGAATAGCCTAATAAAATGAATACAATATACAAACATACAAGAAAAAAATCTACTCAACATTAATTTGAAACTCTTTCACACCTTTGTCTCAGGTGAGCACTTGATTTTTAAGCTTTTTTGTTTATTTTGGGGTTGTTGTTTTTTTCTTTTTGCATTTCTTTATATTTTAATTTTCCCTGGTCTTGATGCACATTTTACAGCTGTAGATTTGCAACCTCATAATTATTATTATTTTTTTTTACTTTTATCATCATTGCAATTTTAGCAAAGAATTTGAACAAACTATTTCCCCCCTTTGCAAAGCCTGAAGCACTCAAAGCGTATTACTAATCGTCTCAGAGCTGCCAACTCTTCACCACTTAGACTTTATTTATTTGACTTATTTTAAATTCATGAAACAAATGTCTCCCCCTGTCAAAATCATATTTGTGAACAGACAAATATAGCACACCTTCGTCATTTTCTTTCACTTGGATTTAGATTTTTTTTTGTTTTGTTTTGTTTTGTTTTTTAGGTTGTCGCATGAACATCATGAACGTGTTTACAATTATTGATTTTTAAAAAAGAAATTAAATAAAATGAAATAAAATAAAATATGCAACAAATATTTGAGCCTGGTTAACCCTTAAGGAGCACTGAATTGATCACTGATTGAAATTATTTATAAATTGTAATAAGTTATATTTTAAAAAAGAAAAGATGTACCATATAACACCAAGAATAAACTTTATTTATTTATTTATTTATTTATTTATTTATTTATTTAACGTATGAACTGTAAGCAATCCATAAGGATTTTAGGATTTATTACTAAGAAAATACTGTAGATTTAGTTCCTAGTATTAAATTTATTTAATATTATATCTCAGGCCGAATATTACATTTTTTAAAATGTCACAAGTCAATGATAAAGTCCTGACACGCAGTCTGTCTAATTTGGAGCTTTTATTCACCAGGAAACTATTTACAGACAGTGGATTTATTATACTTTAATAAGTGAAATACTGATATTTATTCCTCATTATGAATATTACCTGATGTTTACTAACTAAAAGAGAGCCTGAAATTTCACAATACACTTTTTTTTTTTTTTTGCTTTGTTGAAGTCCAGACAATCATAATCACAATCTGGCTTACATGAATTACTCAATAAAGCCGTGACTTGTGAAAATCATTCATTCGTCCTCTCACAGAGTCACTGTGAATAAAAATCAGTTGAATATTTTATGCTGTAGGGTTTCGATCAACTGTGTTCTCCAAACAAACTAATTTACTGAATGAAATCTTCTCCATTATTGTGCAACGCAGTGTTTCGGGATAATACAAGGTTTGGAAGTGAAAAGAATCTAATAATTTCATTTTTAAACAAAACTCTTGGGCGGTAAAATGAGCTTTTGGGGGGGGGTCAGAGGGACTCGGGGTCATCTCTGCTCTTCAGACTGTGTGTATGTTTTAGTGCAACATCCACTTGATCAATGGCCATGTCACCCACTTCAGACCACCCCGAAGCCTCCTCTCCCTCTCCTCTCCCTCTCCCTCCTCTCTCTCCCTCTCCTCTCTCCTCCTCTCCTCTCTCTCTCCTCTCTCTCCTCTCCTCTCTTTCTCCCTCCTCTCTCTCCCTCTCCTCTCTCTCCCTCCTCTCTCTCTCCCTCTCTCTCCCTCCTCTCCTTTCTCCCTCTCCTCTCCCTCTCTCCTTCTCTCCTCTCTCCCTCTCCTTCTTTTCCTCTATCTCTCCTCCTCTCCTCTCTCTCTCCCTTCTCTCTCCTCTCTCTCCCTCCTCTCCCTCCCTCTCCTCTTTCTCCTCTCCCTCTTCTCTCTCCCCCTCTCCTCTCTCTCCCTCCTCTCTCTCCTCTCTCCCTCTCTCTCCCCCTCTCTTTTCTCCTTCTCTCCTCTCTCCCTCCTCTCTCCTCTCTCTCCCTCTCTCTCTCCTCTCTCTCCTCTCTTCTCTCCCTCCTCTCTCCTCTCTGTCCCTCCTCTCTCCTCTCTCTCCCTCTCTCTCCCTCTCTTTCTCCTCTCTCCTCTCCTCTCTTCTGTCTCTTCTCTCCTCTCTCCTCTCACTCCTCTCCCTCTCCTTTCTCTCCCTCTCTCCTCTCCTCTCTTCTCTCTCTCCTCTCTCTCTCCTCCCTCTCTTCTCCCTCTCCTCCCTCTCTTCTCTCTCTCCTCCCTCTCTTCTCTCTCCTCTCTCTCTTCTCTCTCCTCCCTCTCCCTCCTCTCTTCTCTCTCTCCTCTTTAGGAGAGCTAAAACTATATCTACTTTGTGCCTGATCTGAAACAGAACACAAGCGTGTTCATGATGGAGAAAAACATTGGAGATGTTTGAGATATGATTGTAAATGAGTGTTCAGGACATGAAAAAGTTACTTGTGCAAAAAAAAAGCTTGATGTCTGACATTAGATTAGATTAGATTAGATTAGATTAGATTAGATTAGATTAGATTAGATTAGATTAGATTAGATTAGATTAGATTATCACACTCTCTATTTGTGTGTGTGTGTGTGTGTGTGTGTGTGTGTGTGTGTGTGTGTGTGTGTGTGTGTGTGTGTGTGTGTGTGTGTTGCTGTTGTTTTTTGCAGATGACTGTTATGAAGTGAAGGGCTACTGCATAAAATTAGTTATATGTTGCTATATTACATTACATTAGATTAGATTAGATTAGATTAGATTAGATTAGATTAGATTAGATTAGATTAGATTAGATTAGATTACCACACTGTCTTGAGGCTTTTGTCTGTTTATTGCTGTTGTTTTTGCAGAGGACTGTTTATGAGGTGAAGAGCTGCGTAAAAATAGCTTTGTGTCTCTATACTATATGGTATTAGATTAGATTAGATTAGATTAGATTAGATTAGATTAGATTAGATTAGATTAGATTAGATTAGATTATTCCCATTTGGTCAATGTTTTGTGGTTTGTTTGTGTTTCATTTAGGTTGGTTGGTTGGTTGTATTTTCTTTTGTTTGTTTGTTTGTTTGTTTGTTTGTTTGTTTGTTTGTTTGTTTGTTTGTTTGTTGAAAATAACTGTTAATGAATTATTAAGGGCTACTGTGCAAAAATAGCTTTATATTATATTATATTATATTATATTATATTATATTATATTATATTATATTATATTATATTATATTATATTAGCATTATTAAAAAATTATTTGTTGTTTTAACTTAAAAAGGTTAGTGCAAGGGCTGCCTTAAAATTTTGAGTTCACTGAAATTAATATAGTAAGTTCACAACAATTTAACGTCCTATGTGAATTTCAATGAACTCAAAATTTTAAGGCAGCCCTTGCACTAACTTTTTTAAGTTAAAACAACAAATTATTTTTTACCGTGTATGTATTCAGTAGTTGTGTCTGTTTGGTGGTATTTGGGGAAGAAGAGGATCTTTCTTTCTTTCTTTTCTGAAAATGATTGTTCAAGAAGTGAAAGCTACCAAAATGAGCATTAAGTGCACAAAAACAAAAAAACAATCCACATGGAAATGGCCTTTAATTATATTATATTATATTATATTATATTATATTATATTATATTATATTATATTATATTATATTATAATCAATCGACTATTACAATACTTTTTTTTCCTTTTTCAAATTCGAGTATGTTTATGAGCTCTTCGTGTTCAAGCATCTTTCCAAAAATCTACCCGGAAGCCTCTCTGGAGATTCGGGTGAGACACCCGCTGATCATCCAGAGACCGCCCGTGATTAGTGTGCATTGGCTACATAACACCGTAAAGTGAGTCCCCCCACCACCACCACCACTCGACCCCATACCCCTACCATCCTGCAGAATCCAATCACGAGCCTGTGATAAATGGATGACCCGCTGTAAATGGGCTGCAGTTCAGAAACCGCCAGC